>NW_006239112.1:966948-995482 GCF_000226075.1 Solanum tuberosum | reverse complement strand
TTTGTATTTGTAGATATAAAATAGTTTTCCTCTGTGCTGTTATAGATTTTTTACAAATTCCTGCAAATATATTACTGTTAAGTCTATTTTGCCTATGTCTCAATTCTTGTCTTTTTGCTATAATTATTTCAGTAAGTTTTTGTCTGTATTCGTTATTCTCGTTATTCATTGTTTCTTTAAATATTAAATATATTTATATTCTATTTTAGATATATTATCTATTAATTGATCTAATTTGTCGTTATCAGTTTTTGTGATATTGAGTTGTTTATATTCTGGATATAATTTGTTTAATTTTCTTCTTATTTTTCTTAACTTTCTAATAGTTTGTTGCTTCTTATATTTCTTTTCATCCATAGCTCTAAAGTCTGAATAGTGCGCTCTGCTTGCCCATCAGTCTGAGGATGAAAGACAGTACTTAAGTTCACCTTTGAACCCAAGCCTTTCTGAAAAGATTTCCAGAACTGTGCAGTAAACTGTGCACCTCTATCTGAAATAATGGAGATTGGGACTCCATGAAGTCTCACTATCTGTTGAATATACAACTTGGCATAATCTTCTGCTGAAAGGGTAGTCTTTACTAGTAGAAAATGAGTTGACTTTGTCATTCTGTCGACAATCACCCAAATAGAATCATGTTTTCTGCGAGACCTTGGCAACCCTGTGATGAAATCCATATTGATCATCTCCCACTTCCATTCTGGAAGTTCTATCCTTTGAGCCAAACCATCGGGCCTTTGGTGCTAGACTTTCACTTGCTGGCAATTTGGACACTTAGCGACAAACTCTACAATGCCATTCTTCATGCCATTCCACCAATAAACTTCTTTCAAGTCACGATACATCTTTGTGGAACCAGGATGAATGAAATATCTGGAGCTATGAGCTTCCTCCATAATCTTCTCTTGGAGTCCATCCACCATAGGTACACACAATCTACCTTGATATCCCAACACACCATCTCCCCCTTGTTCAAAAGCTAATACTCTTTGCTTTTGAACATTTGCCTTCAACTCAAGCAAAATGGGATCTTGATCTTGCTTCTCTTTCACTCCTGACACTAATGATGACTCGGCCCTGCTTGTCACAACATTTGCCTTCAACTCAAGCAAAATGGGATCTTGGTCTTGTTTCTCTTTCACTTCTGACACTATTTATGACTCGGCCCCGTTCGTCACTTTTATTCCTCCTTCTGCGGAATTTATAAGTCTGACTCCCAGGCGTGCCAGTCTGTGCACATCTTTGGCTAATTCTTTCTTCCCTTCTTCAATAGGGGCGGTGCTACCCATAGACAACCTGCTTAAAGAATCAGCAACAACATTAGCCTTACCTGGGTGGTAAAGAATACTCAGGTCATAATCCTTGAGTAATTCTAACCACCTCCTCTGTCTGAGATTAAGCTCTTTATGAGTAAGCACATATTGAAGACTCTTGTGATCAGTGAATACGTCAGCATGCACACCATACAAGTAATGACACCATATCTTCAAAGCGAACACTACAGCAGCTAACTCTAAGTCATGGGTTGGGTAGTTCTTCTCATGAACTTTCAACTGTCTAGAGGCATAAGCTATAACCTTGCCATTTTGCATTAAAACACAACCCAAACCAACTCTATATGCACAATACACCACAAATCCTTGAGTACCTTCTGGTAAAGTCAAAACTGGAGCACTAATCAACCTCTTTTCAATTCTTAAAAGCTTTTCTCACAAGCTTCAGACCATTGAAATTTCACTGTTTTCTGAGTCAACTTGGTCAAAGGTGATGCAATAGACGAGAACCCCTCTACAAACCTTCTATAATAGCCAGCTAAATCCCAAGAAACTCCTAATTTCAATTGGAAATGTGGGTCTAGGCCAATTCTGCACTGCCTCAATTTTCCGAGTATCAACCTTAATTCCATCACCGGACACAATGTGGCCTAGGAATGCCACAGACTCAAGCCAAAACTCACACTTAGAGAACTTGGCATACAACTCCTTATCTTGCAAAATCTTAAGAACTATTCTTAGATGACTGGCATAATCTTCTTCATTCCTTGAATAGATTAGTATGTCATCGATAAAGACAATAACAAACATATCTAAATATGGTTTGAAGACCCTATTCATAAGGTCCATGAAAGCTGCAGGTGCATTGGTCAACCCAAAAGACATGACCAAAAACTCATAATAATCGTATCTGGCTCTGAAAGCTGTCTTTGGAATATCACATTCCCTTAATCTTAACCGATGATAGCCCGATCTAAGGTCAATTTTCGAGAAACAGGTAGCACCCTGAAGTTGATCGAAAAAGATCATCAATCCTCGGAAGAGGGTACTTATTCCTGATGGTAACCTTGTTCAACTGGCGGTAGTTTATACACATCCTAAGGGAACCATCTTTCTTTCTCACAAACAAGACCGGAGGACCCCAAGGTGAGACACTTGGTCGAATGAAACCCTTATCTAGGAGATCTTTCAACTGCTCTTTCAACTCTGGTGGTGCCATTCTATAAGGCGGAATAGAGATAGGACGAGTATCTGGAATGAGATCTATACCGAACTCTATTTCTCTCTCAGGAGGAATTCTGGGTAGATCATCAAGAAAACTTCTGGAAACTCTCTTACTATAGGAACTGACTGAAAAGGAGGTATCTCAACACTATAGTCATGAACTCTGACTAAGTGATAGACACAACCCTTCGAAACTAACTATCTTGCCTTAAGGTATGAAATGAAATGACTGTTAGGCACTGCTGAACTACTACTCCACTCTATGACTGGCTCATTTGGAAACTGAAACTTGACCACTCGAGTTCTACAATCTAATGATGCATAACAGGCATGAAGCCAATCCATACCTAAATGACATCGAAATCTACCATGTCTAACTCAACCAAATTAGCCATGGTAATCTTGTGATTGATAGAAACGGGACAATCACGATAGATTCTTTCTGCTAGAATAGACTCCCCAACAGGTGTAGAAACACAAAAGGGTTCACAAAGTCTTTCAGGAAGAACATCAAACTTATTTGCAACATAAGGAGTTACAAAAGATAAACTTGCTCCTGGGTCTACCAAAGCATACACATGAAAAGCAAAGACTTTGATCATACCAGTGACAACATTCGGAGAATTCTCTTGCTCATGGCGACTGGTGATTGCATAGAGGCGGTTTGCTCCTCCGCTAGTACTAGAAGTAGCTCCTCTAGGTGCCATTCTGTCTGTGGAGCAACTGATGAAGCTTGGGCCATATTACCCCGATTTCCACTACCTTGCTTTGACCCTCTTGTCTATACTTAAAACAACTTGTCTGGCCATCACGACATTTACCCGGGTGGGTTCTACCACACCTAGCACATGCAGCAAACGAACTACCTCCTTGTGCCACACTACCTGAAGACTGTACGGTCTAGCCTTGAAGTCTTTCGAATTCTGGCCATTAAATTCACTTCTGTATCTAGGTACAGGTGCCCTAGCAGATGATGGAGCAGGTCCCCTTTGCCTTTGTTGAAAGGACGGACGGTTTGCATTCCCTTTCTGGTGCCCAGACTCATTACCAATCTTAGCTCTCTTATTTCTGAACTCTTCCCTGTCCCTCAGCTTCTCTTCCTCAACCTGCTGTACATAGACCACCAACCTTGATATCTCTATGTCCCCGATAAGCATTGCAGCCCTACCTTCCTTACTCGACAGACAAGACAGCCCAGCTACAAACAAGGTCATTCTACTCCTCATGTCCGCAACCATCTCCGGAGCATAGCGGGATAATTGTGTGAACTTCAAACTGTACTCATGAACACTCAAAGAATCCTGCTTAAGTGTGAGGAACTCACATACCTTGGCCTCTTTCAATTCTTGAGGAAAGAAACGCCCCAAGAAAGCTTCCTCAAAACAGGCCCAACTCACAGGTGGTGCATCCTCAACTCTACTCCCTTTCCACTAGTCAAACCAAGTTCTAGCAACATCCTTCAATTGATACGCGGCTAGTTCAACTCGCTCAGTATCTGACACATACATCACATCGAAAATCTTTTTCAGCTCGTCAATGAAGTTCTCTGGATCCTCAGTAGTGCTCGAACCCATGAAATTCGGAGGATTCATCCCCAAGAACTCACGAATCCTTGACGTATCATCTCCTTCATGTCGAGCTCCCCCTTGCTGATCAATCTGATTAGTTACAGCTTGACTCAAAATTAGAATTGCCTCTCTGAACTCGGCATTAGAAACTTCCCATTAATGTTGCACTCCCGGTGTATAAGGAAACTCTTGCTCCTCAACATAACGTCTAGGAAGACACCCTCTGCCAACTCTTCGTGGAGGCATGATTATCTGAAAACACGCAGGCATGAATTAGAAAGAAACTTTTTAGAGATAAACTCTAACGCACGAGATGAGTGTGAAAGAAGTGAGAAATCTTCCTAAATGTTGCAGCCTCCCAATTATAGATTTGTCACGCTTCACACCGATAACTAGGACTCTACAAACACGGCTTCATAGACTCCCTAGGACTCTGGAAATCTGTGCTCTGATACCAAGTTTGTCAAGCCCCGAGCCTACACCCTGGGCGGGACCGGCACTCGAAGACCATTGCTGGCCCCAAGCGAACCCTTGCCCTGACTTTCTTAACAAAGCGGAAACCTAACTCAACAGAATAACTCCAGGCAATGAAAGGCCATAAAACAACCTAACTGATAAAATCTGGCTAAAAAGGCAACTCGTGTCTCATAATAGAATATTTACATATATACATAGATGAGAAACTCAATGCTAACTAACTGACTGTCTAT
This sequence comes from Solanum tuberosum, assembly GCF_000226075.1. Lineage (NCBI taxonomy): Eukaryota > Viridiplantae > Streptophyta > Magnoliopsida > Solanales > Solanaceae > Solanum > Solanum tuberosum. The sequence continues at coordinate 990,706 of NW_006239112.1, read as the reverse complement.
GAAGCTTCTAAAATACTGATATGGATGTTGGAACAGACCCCGCAGCATCCTAACAAAACAAAACTAAGAACACAAAATAACAGAGTCCTTCGGAAAATAAGGGAGGCTCACCACTGACTCTGGAGTGCTCAACTGGATCAACGGCGTGCTGGATGCTGATCCTGGGTACCTGCGTCAGCATCGTCATAAGATGCAGGCCAACTGGCATCAGTACATTGAATGTACGAGTATGCGAGCTGGAAAACTAAACAACAACTTAAGCTTGAAAGGAATACAAAGGAACTCTTACCTTGGCTCTGCTCGACTGATGAATAACCGAACTCAATATAAAGCAATAAGACACATGCAATATATATATATATACTTGTAAAACAATGTAAACAATTAGCTCGTTAATGATAAAACAATAACAAACTCAACTTTACTTATATAAAAGTAATATAACTTTTTGTGGGAAATTCTTTAACCGACAACCACCACTATGAGCCCTAGTGATAATACAACGTTTTACCTCACGTTGCCCAAGGACCATCCTATACCTTGCCGTGATATAGGACATTACTTTACTTAGTGTATCGACTAGCTTAATCTTACGTGATCATCTAAAATGAATGACCCGTCAAGTCCCATGTTGGCTACATGGTTCTTATGGAGAGTTGAGTTAATATGAACTCGCGTCCCCAATTCGGTGCTCGATACTACTCCCAAAAACACTTTGGCTCATAATTATTTTAAACATATCTTTCTTTAGTTTGAGATAATTGCTCAAAGCTTAGCCCAAAGGCTCTTTTGGAAAACATGGTTCCCTTCTTACTCAAATGTAAAAACATTTATAAACTTCTTTGTGAATACTTAGTTCCCTAATAGCTTTTGAGAAATGAACTCAATTTTATACTTTTGACTTAACATGAAATTCGATACTCTTTACTTGACTTGAAACTCAATACTCTTTACTTGACTTGAAACTCGAGCCTTAAAACGAAGTTAAAACATTTAACAAAGACTCTTGAAAAACTTTAAAGACATTCTTGGACTTACTTCTTAGCTTCTAAGATTGACTCTAACTTCACTTGACTTTGATCCAAACTTTCCTCGAATTGGATTATGAATTCAAGGGTAATGATCTCATGTTTATGGATGAGTTCTTGACGTTTAGAGGTACCTTGGAGAGTTGAAAACAACTATAAAACATAGGTACATTACCAAGGAACATGCATGAAAAAGTAGGGAATGGAAGGGAAAACTTGGCGTCCTTGGCGCTCTGAGAGGCGCGGAGCGCCAGTCCTCAAGCTTCAGAGGGGCCTGTTGGGCGCTCTGCTAGGCGCGCCGCCCCAAGGGCTGAGCTTCAGAGACCCCTTTGGGGAGCGCTAGCAGGCGCGACACGCCACCCCTTTCCCCAGAAAACTCGACTATTTTCCTTCATTTTTCCAACTCTAACCCTCCTTAACTTCAATGGTTTCAACCCCAATCACGTAGAATCATAAAACCCCTCAACATACAATAGATTTAACCCGGAAACATGCCCCAAAATCAACAAGAACCTCAACACAATCACAACCAACAACTTCAACAAACACAATCAACAACTACAACAAACACAATCAATCTTTTCTCGGAATTAAAACGAGTTTATCGTGTGGGGGAAAGAACCAACCCAACACTATGAACTCACATACCTAGTAGGGATCAGCCTCGATGATATCCACGACGATCTTTGACGAAACCTTGCTTGATCATCTCTTTCTCCTCTTCTTCTCCTCTTCACTCACAAACCCTTACTCTAACCTTCTTTTTTAATGGGAAAAACTGCTCAAAAAAATCATCTTGGACCCTTAATACAACCAAAAGAATTAGGTTAGGAAAAGACCAAAATACCCTTACAAAAACGGGTTAACTGCCCCTGCCAACAACCCAACTTCCAAAGGGCATAACTCACTCATACGAACTCGGAATCGAGCAAACTCGGCAGCGTTGGAAAGATCATTCCAAGGGCTTTCCAAACATCACTAGAACTACACCTAAATCATCCTGACCTATCAGTTATTACCGTTCAAAGTTGACCAAAAACTCAGTGTTTCCCATACTTCTAACCAAATTTTCCAGATTTTTAAATTCTTTCCAAAAATGACTATTTCCAATTCTAAGCCTCTTCATAGTTATTTCAAATTGCCGGATGTCACAACAATGATTTTCCTAGTATGAGGAGTATTCTAAAATTGCCGGGTAAAGTTGGGAACCTTTAGGAAATTCAAGAAAAGCGAAAACCCCAAGAAAAATCTTGGCAGAGGTTCTGTTTCCGCTGTGATTGTTGGGGCGGGACTATATGCGCCAGGGTGGGACCGCCAGAACGGAATTTCATTTGCCAGAGCACGATGAAGCGAGGCAGAACCTCATTATACCTCCTTGGCTTTTCTAAAGCTATCCATAAGACCTTAGATTATATCTGAACCAATCCCGATAACCCAAATAGTGTTCAAAAACAAAAGCAATAGATTATAACACCTTAATATTTAAATATAAGGTTGCATCAGACAGCAAAAACTAGCATCCATGTGCTTACAAAACTTAGGAAAGCGAAAGATAAAAATAGAGTTGTCTTAAAATTTACAAGCCAAAAAGGGCGAACAAGCAAATCAAGAACCTTGCGACCGAGAGGTATCGGTGTCGGAGTCTAACTCCTTCGGGGGCACCAGGCCTGTCATTGCCTCCTATAGACTAGAGAACTGATAGAAATCCCCCTTCTCCATGATGGGAATATCCTGCCCAGGAGCGACACAAGTAAATATGATCTTCACCGCCTTTCGGATTCGAACCAGTAAATGGTCCCTCTCCAGGCCTTTCCTCCTCTCCTGGCGCAGGTCGCGATGGAGCATCTCCAGCTCTAAGGCAGTGTTGGGAGGAATTGGGGTGGTGGGAGTGATAGGACAACCCATCCTTCTCACCACAGCAGCCAAGTCCTCCTCTACATGTGCTGTCGAAAATAGGGGCAGAGACCCAGTAGGACGAGTGTCGTCGCCTCCCTCCTCATCCGACCCTGCGGCCGCCTGTCTGCCTCTAGCCCTGTCGATCCTCTTCCTCTTAGTCCTAGACGTATAACCTTGTCTAACCAAAAGTGGATGAAAGGGGGCATCCATGGGAAGTACCTCATCAGTATCGAGGAGCGACACTCCTGCCCGCTTGCACAGCGCGGTGATAAGACCAGGGAGGAAGAACGCCTTCTTCTTAACCCAGTAGAAAATCTTCCACTCGGAAATAATCTGCGCCCCGACATTCAACTCAATGCCCTGTATAGCGCATGCGACCTAAGGCCCGTGGAAAGATAACGTCAGTGCGGTTGCCCGATGAGTGAATCCTCCTAGTGACCAAGTGTAGCCACCTCTTAGCATCAACTGACCAATCCATGCTAGTAATACCCTCTACAGTTGCCCAGTAGACCTGATCCTAGCGCACAGGCTCGACTAGAGTGTCTCTCAGCCACTACAGATCCATCTCACTCAGATTAGCCTCGTACTCAGTGTTCGAGACATCCGACACCTCTAACACCTCTAGAGCCTCATTAATGATAATAGTATTCAAGGAAATTTCCACTCTCCGGATATGGATAACAGGGTGAGGTTCGTCCCATCACACAGTAGGTAGGACGGTGTAGAACTCCCTCACCCAAGTGGAGCGTGCATCTAGGAGAGCCTCAGTCAGTGAAGCCCATCCAAACTCCATCAGGTGAGCATAGAATGCAGGCGCCTTCTCCTCTAGCTTGAGTAACACGAACCCCCTCTCGCAACAGAACCCCGTGTTTCTATTGTCATGATGCCTTTCCCGACTTGCGGCATCGGGGAACTGAATGAAAGGTAATTTTTCTTCATTTAGACCTGCCATTTAGAGAGCATGCAATAAGTTAAATATAAGTTAGAACACGATAGAGTTAGACAGTTTAAGGTGGGAAAAAGGGAAGAGGGAAAAAAATCCTGAGTTGGGAACTCAAGCTACTGTTTCCCTGAATCCCGCCACAGCAGCTAAAATCCCACTAGAGCGGGATAATGGAGGCTGCCATAAGGAGATGAAGTTCGCCAAAGCAGCCTTCATCTGGAACGAACTGCGGACGTGGTCATGGCATTGTTTCGTCCCAAAATCATTATTTTCGCCGAAATTCCAGCAGATCAGAGTGTATTAACTACCCTAGAAGCTAAATATTCTATATATTAGCAAATAAACCCCTAAACAGTGCCCTAATTTGAGTTTTTGTCAAGAAGACCATTCAACTTCCCCCACCCGTTTTGGTATCGATTTAACTGTATTTCTACAAAGTCCTTACTCCCAAGACGTTGTGGACACATTGGGACTTAAAGTAAGTGTCCATGCTACGTCTATCTATCGAAACTAGCAACGTATTTCCATTTTCGAATAACTACCCAAAAACTGTTTCAAATCAATCAGTTACCGCCATGCATTTCTTAATTTAGAATGTAATGAAATAAAGAGAGTAAGGAGCCTGAGTATTACCTATATTTTGACGATCGGAGCAAGGGAATCGACAGGATTTGGGAGAGTTTTTGTAAGGAGAAAGAGGAGAAATTAGTAAAATTCCTCATTCCCCCTATACTATTTCCCGACCTCTCTCTTTAGCAGGAGATCCTCACCACAGCGGCCCTGCTTAAGCGGTAGGATTGCCGCCCTGGCGGACTAGGCTGTGTAATTTAAAACGTATTTGTTGCCTTAATTTTCCTTCTAGACTTTGGGTATAGTACCTTTCTTATGTCAACTAGTTGAAAAGTCACCATTCTTCGTGGTTCAGTGATGGCCCTATTCTCTAGTTGGGTGGAGTACTCTGAAATAGGTGTGTGATTTTCCGTGCACTAGTTATTCGGGGACGAACGAGGGGTAAATTGATATCTATTGTAACTACTTGAACCGTCGTTATTTAGGAGGAACAAAAAAGTGGGAAAATTTTGGGATATTGTCCCGCTAGAGCGGGCCAGTTGACGCTAGGGCGGCGGCGCCTGGGTGGGCTAAGTTGGCACTAGAGAGGGATAGGCGAGACAGAATGCAAATAATGTGAAATCCTATTTTCTCCTCCTTCCTAAAATACCTAAATTAGTCGTAAAACACCCTAAAAACCCTCAAAAAGCTTCTCTATGTTTCGGAAGGAGGGAGAAGGAGATTTCTAGCGTAAGGATGGTGATATATTATGAATTCTTCACCAAATTCACTGTCACGAATCCTGGAAGACATGAATCGAAGTCAATAACTCCATGGAGCTGCTTGGCGCCCAAGTAGGCTAGGTTTCATGAATTGAGTAGTTATAAATATGTGTTCACCACATAATATTTGTAAATCGATCGTAGAATTATGCGTAGGTCTTCGTGCACCGAAAAAAATATGATTAAATCCTAGGAAGAAGCCTTAGATGATGAACTACGGTTAGGTATGGTTGAAATAATGCTTACATGATTTACCTGAAGGAGTAGTTCATTGGTGATGGTTGTGATGCTATGGTTCGGTCTTGTAGGTTGTTTCTTGCTTCATTGAAACACGTGCATGTATGTGAACGAAGCTTGTTGATCACACCTAATTTAAATAGTATGAATGAAGAATGAATGCCATGAATCATAACTAAATTGTATGAAGTTGAGAATATACTTGTGATTGTGATTGTGGTGTGTTGAATGGATCGGTTGCCACGTTCCGACATAACTAACTTAGATCGGTTGCCACATTTCAGCATAACTAACTTGGATCGGTTGCCACATTTCGGCATAATTATGGGACTGGTTACCACGTTCCGGCATAAACATTGGATCGGGTACCACATTCCGGCATAAACATGAGATTGGTTGCCACGTTCCGGCATAATCATTGGATATTTGGGTTCCATGAGAGAACCAGTAATTTGATATAACTATGATGATTGAAAATTGTGAATTTGAACCTTGTTCGAAATAATAATGATATTGTGATTCCCTGGAGTGGTTATATGTTTATGAGGACTTATATCTGAACGTTCTTTGGTGTCGAGTGAACTGGGAAGGCCAAGGCTTGTTCGTGTGTTGCAAGGGTGAAAAGCGGGGGTAGTGTACGTAAAGTAAGTGCTTAGGTGGATCTCACTTTGGAGAAGGGAATTGGTGTTTAGTGGTTAGAAAGCTTGACGTAATGTAGTATTTGGCCATGGCTGGGTAATATGAAGTGAAAGTAAGGGTATGATGTGAGCGGTTATTCGGAATGTTGTAATTGTATTTGGGGAACTTTGCTATGTGCTACAATGGTTAGGCTATGATAAAGAACATAGTAAGTAGGTTGGCCGCAAGAGTGGTTAGTAGTAAGGGTACTAGCGTAACCCCGAGATAATACGAAGAGAGTAAAGGTGGAGAAGAGAGTGGTTGATTTCATGATCTTACTAGTTGATTTCCTATGTTATGTGGTGGGCGTCGGGTTGACCGATGATGCCTACCAGTACGTGTGTTTTGTACTGATACTACTCTTGCTATGTCTTTTGACATAGACTGGATGCAGGTTGGTGATGTTCCATTATGTGAAGACGAAGAAATTCTCCAGCAACTTCTATCTGTCCTTCCACATGGTGGGAGCTATGTTTTTTAATTAATTATGTCCAATTGTATTCTTAGTAGCTCTTGTATCTATTTAGACTAGATTCTTGGGGTGTTAGTTACTTTACAAGTTTTAACTACAAATTGTTTAAAAGTTCTATTTATGAACACCTAATGATTTCTGTATTCTCCATTTTTTTTGTTAATTTTCCACATGCCTTAACTATTGGGATATGAGGGTTCTCCTACTTAGGCGTTAGAGTGGGTGCTTGCACGGCCCGATGGGTTGGGTCGTGACAATTTTTTTACCTAGTGTCAGTCCAATTTATAAAAAGGACAATATTTTTGTCAATGAATTGAAGGTGTGGGTGTTTAGGAGTAGAATTGTTGTATACTTGTGTGTTGTATGTGCATCCTATTATTGATGAATGGATTGGTTATCCATTTTGTTGTTGTAGGCTAGGTTAAGGCCTAGCCCCCAATCTCCCTCGATTCCTATTTTGAAATTATACTTTTATCATTTGAATCATGGATGTTCTTGAGCATCGTTATATTAAAAATATTCATTACTATAAATAGTTAAATTGGTCAAAATATGAGTAGAATTACATCATGTCAACATTAGGGGAATGTATCTAATAATAAAAGAGTTGGCACAAGGAAAATGCTTAAATAAGAACCATTGGTGAAATAGCACACACATGAAAAATAGTGATTTGAGCAAATGGTGGGATCAATTGCCCCCACCACCATGGCCCCATACTCCTCTAGCACCAAAACAACTACAACTATTTTGACCACCACCACCGTCGTTTCTACCCAATCCATGATCCTCACCATCTCCAATGCCAAAACCAGATCCTCCATCACTACCTTCTCCACCACCACCAACTCCACCTCTACTGCCGCCTCCACCACCATTTGCACTGAATCCGTGACCTCGCCATATCCAATGCCAAAACTAGAACTCCCTAAACAACAATTAGCATCAACTTCCATCTAATCTATGCAATATCTAGTGTCAGTACTTCACACAAAAATAACATAACTTCGATTAGTGACAAAACTAGAAATTCTATTAATTCTAACAAGGGAATTCAAAAAAAAATGTTTGACTTGAAATTTGAATTGAGGCATAAACTAATTTCTAAATCACTTTTACTACAACACTAAAAGTTTCCTAAATGTTAAGGGAATTTAACAATGTGTACATATACAAAACTATTTTATCTTATTTACTCAATTTTATATTGCAACTAAAGAGATTCAAGTAAACCTCTTACAATAGTTAGCTCCACTTTTAACAACCACAAGAAGAAATGAAATTTTAAGTGAGCACTAGTCAATATTATGACTTCCTTTGTTAGCTTAAAATATATATGCATGGTTTAAAATTATGTAATACTATGTAACTCGTAAGAAGTTCTCCAAAAATGTTTTATTTTTAAAGTATATGACATGCACTTGTTAGTATTTTTTGAAAAGTTCAAGCAACATAAAGTTGAAGAAGAATGTATCTTACTTTGCTTTCGTGGCCTTTGTTTTGTGAGGCTAACTGCACGCCATGAAAATGCTAAATATTACTTAGAATATTGTATTAATTAATATTTGATATACTATGAAAAATCTTAATAGATAGGGTTATGTAATATGTAATGGCATGGTTAGTGACTATTAATTAAAAGAACAATTAATCATCATATAATACTCTAACTGGAAACAAAAAAATTTAAAAGTTGAATTACGGTTTTACCCCTACTATAAATTAAAATGTTATAAAACAATTAAATTATTTAATTTATATGTTAAATTGTATCATTTTAATTAAAATGTTAATGACTTTTGCACTTTCTTATAAGATAATTCCTAATTAAATATCTAATTTAATAATATTTATCATCTATAATTTATATGTATATTTACTTTAATCATCATCATCATCATATTATATTATCATAATAATAATATAAATATAATAATATTATATTAAAATTGGGAAGCACCAAATTATAAAATTGGATTACCATTTTACCCATACACTAAATTATATTTTTCTAAAAATTTAGTTAATTAAATATTAAATGTATTTTAAAAAAATCAAATAACCATTTTTCATTCACTAAATTAACATTGTTCCTCTAATAACTTATGCTTAGAAACTAAATTATTACAAAATCATTAATGTTTCAATGCACATAAAACATAATAACATATCTTTTTTTAGGAATACTAAAGGTTATTTGGAAATTTACAAGAAATTTAATATGGTTCATGTATTAGCAAAAAGTCACGTTATCCAAGAAAAAATGTTAATAATCTCATGCATTTATATCATGATTAATTTGCACTTCTCTAATTCTTGACTATACACATTCTCTTATAATTTTTGGATTATTCCTACATTTGTCATCTATGAATATGAAAAATATTGGAGTAAACAACATCATGTGATATACAAGGAATGGGCAAACTAAGATTTGGGGTATCAACTACAATGACTCGGAAGGTCCATGACCCTCGTCATATCCCTTGACATCACCAACTTCACCATTACTAGTTCCACCACCAACGTCACCACAATTTGTTAAGTCCATGAACCTCACGATGACCTATGTCAACACCAATTTAGGTTGTTCTTATTATAGTTGCTGCTTTTCTATTTCTGTGTTGTAGACTCCCTCTTCCAGAAGGAACACACTCCTTTTCTTTCTTTGGAGCGTTTTTCAACAACTTTAATCTTTGTATTGACAAAGAAAATTCAGTAAGAATAAAGTAAATTGTCTTGGCATCTCAACATGACGATAAAAGCTAGTATCATGTAGTTAGGAGGTCATCATGGAAATCACTTCTTGTAACACTCAGTTTGGTAGATTTATATTAGGATCATTTTCGCTTAATTAAGTGACACTTGGTGCAGGCGTTAAATGTATATCATGACTTGGAAGGATGGGTAATACATAACTTGAGGTAATTAGATGTGTATTAGAGAAGAAAATCAAAAACTAGAAAGTTAAAATTTTAAGAATTGATCAATGTCAACATTTGGGATAAATGAGCTCAGAATCAAGTTTGAAAGTCCCTATACATCCGAAGGGTGATTTATGACTTGAGTGGATAGTTTGAACAAGATCCAACGAAATCGGGAGAGATTCAGAAGATTAAGTTGCTAACTAGTAAAATTGAAGATTAAGAGATCATCACAACCAAAAATGTGCCTAGATACCTCAGCTTGGTATTTGAGCAGCCCAACAAGTTTTCAGGGCATTCGATAGGTTCATGCACTTAACCTGATAATGGTAGGCACCTGATTTTTGTGAACTTTGAGGTTGCAAGCTTGGGTGTTGCAATCGCGAAGAGATGACGGGGCTGTTTTGATTCAGTGTCGCAAGGGTTGTTGTACGATTCTGTAGGGGAGAATGCTGGGCCGAGATTTGTGATCATGAGGGTTGAGGTCCATGATTGGGTAGGGAAAGGAACGAGCGGTTTGTGGGGTCTACGATGATGTAAGAATCAACAATCTCTTTACCTTCGTAAGAAAGGGGTAAGACTGACTACCCACCATACACACCATTCTAGGCAGACTCCACTTTTTGAATTAATCACAATGATTTCGTTATCGTTGTTGTTATTGTTAAAAGAAAAGTCCAGAGGTAAGAATCTATCTAACTAACAATCCTATTTATAAATAACTAGGTAATGTGTCCGTTCATCACACGGTCATAAATAATTGCATTAAACTAAGGAATAATCCTTTACTAATATGTGCATATATAGAATATAGGCTCTTCAGGAAAATTTTTTTTTTGAGTATTCTAACATGAACTAGAATACTCTACCCTTTCACAACAACTTTATCTTGTTCCATACCTTTCTTGTATATTTATCATTCAAACTGTAGATGTATGACATTATATAAAGAAATAAAATGATATAATTTATGAAACATCGTATTCATTAAAACAATACAGTACCATACAATACAATACATTATGAAACAATACATAACAACTATCCAAATAGACATTGTAATATAGCAAAAATAGAACAATTAAGATCATGTTTCGAGAAAACCCAAATGTTACTGATAGAACAAAACTCAGAGCGATTTCTTTCAAAAATTTCATCAAACACTTAGGGCACAAATAGTTTTAACAAACAAAACTAAATTATTGTCTGAAAACATGGATAACCAATGTTGGGATATTCAAATTCTACCACTATCATCTCCGCGACTTCTCTCTCCTTCTTCGTTGCCACCGTTTACACCATTACTAGCTCTGTCGTTGTCGCCAACTAGAGATCCCATAATTTGTTGAACCTTGCGATTCCAAAACCAATTTAGGTTTTTCAGAAAATATTTTCGCTTGTATTTTTCCTTTGGAGTGAATAATATTCTTATTTGGTCCTTTGTTCCAGGCTCTCCCTCCAAGAGTGAAGATTCTATTTTTCTTTGCGGGGACGAATCTTCTTTTGACATTCCAACATCCTTTCATTTTAAAATTATTAATGTTGTACGAATACATAAAATATATATATAAAAATAACGACCAAAAAGATATAGTGCAATTATAAAATTAGTTGCCAAATAACTTAGAACTAACAAGTATTTTTTGATAATTTGTTGTTAATCCGTTATTAAATAAGATTATATAATGATAACTTTTTTTATTCTAATGATGAGATTTATCAACATAAATGATAGACACCATTTAAGTACATTTTTTCTCTTAAATATTCATACTTGAAATTTAGTATGTTCATGACACTAATAAGGATTACCATAAATATTTCAATATTTTATCTTTATAGATAATATTTCTTTTATAAAATATTAGTAATCAATTAATATTTGAGTAAAACTATCATATAGAGGTAATTTTAGAAAAATAAAGGATACTTAGTTGTTATAACGAATGATGGTCAAATAGAGGTTTTGGTGTATGTGAAATATTTAATTTGACCAATACTTTGTTTATATATATATATATTTAATAGCATAATTTAGTGTTAATATATGAACAATATAACCTTTAGTGAAAAATATTTCATTTCTTTAAGGTTCAACCTTATCTTTGTAAAAGTGTAGTCTTCTCCTTGTTTTTGCCGCATACAGATCATATAGTTGTTGTCTAATGAAAGTATCTAATATCTTATAGAAGTTGTATTGTGATATAAAAATTAATTGATGAATAAAATTTAAAGTATTATTTATATAATCTTTAATTTGATTTAAGATTATTTTATGTTCATACTTAAAAATTTTATATAGCTAGCAAGAAGTGTATCTTGTGACATAACATTTTCTCAAATTAAAATGAACACAAAATAACAGAAAATTCATACGTAAAAAACTCATACTCAGACTCAATATAAATATAAAAAAGAAAAAATATACAGTACAATACATAGCCAATGAAGAAGGAAGATGAAAATATATGTTCATACTATACTCACTACAGTGTTCCATTTGATTGAAATATCTTGCCACCAACACTTTACTTTCTCCTTTCATTTTTTCTTACATATCTATTAAAAAAATTATTATCACAACTATATCATCTGTAACATCTCGCCAATTTGAAATAACTAGGAAGAAGTTAAGAATTGGAAATAACCATTTTTGGAAATAATATAAAAATCTGGAAATTTGTTAAGTGTGTTAAAGTTAAGTTTTGGTTAACTTCAAAAGACCATAAATCCTAGCTCAGGATGATTTAGGTGTGTTTCCAGATAACGTAGGAAAGATCTTGGAATAATCTTTCCAACGCCCCCAAGTTTGCTCGATTCCGAGTTCGTAAGAGCGTGATATGCCCATTCGACATTTGGCTGTTAGAATAAGAAATGTCCAATCCGGATTTTAGTAGGGTAGTTTGGTATTTTACTTACCATTTTATTTTAATTCAGTTTTGGTAATTACTTAGGGGTCTAACTGAACTTGGTCAGTTTACGCTTTTGAGAAATTAAGTTAGGGTTTTAGAGAAGAGAAAAGAAGAGGGGAAAATTAGAGAAGGAGAAGCAAGGAAATCGTCAAGTTCTTGAAGCTAAGATCGTGGATTTCGTCAAGGGGTGATCCCTACGAGGTATGCGAGATCACATAGGGTTGGGTCCATTCATCCACGCGCCAAACATGTTTAATTCAGTAATTTTCTTCCTAAAAGAGTTAGAATTTGATATTCTTGAGTTGTGTTCTTGAATTGTTTTCATTCTTGAACTTACATGTGGTTGATGGGTTTTGTTGAGACGTTTTAGTGAAGTTAAGAGTTGTTTTGAGTTAAATTCTAGTCTACATGCTTTGGGTATCTGAATCTAAGAAAGTATTGAGAAAATGAATCGATTTAAAACGATTTAGGATCAGAAAACGAGTTAAAAAATTTGTCAGACACACCTGGGAAGGGCCAGGCGCGTTGCGCCCCCATAGAACCAGAGAGGCTGGGGCGGCGCGCCTGAAGTGCGCCCAAAATGAGACACAGAAAGTGGGGGCTAGCGCGGCGCGCCAGGGACGCGCAGGGATCATCGTTTTTCACTAGTTTTTCTCCATTTTGCCTATTTAAGTCCTTCTAAAGTGGACTAACACTTTCCATTGATTCTAACTACTCTAAATGACTTCTAAACATCTAGAAATCATCCATAAACATGAATCATAACCTTGAAGCCATTAATTCAATTTAAAGGAAAGTCAAGAGCCAAGTCCAGGAAGTTCTTAGAGTCTTTTCAAGAAGTCTTTTGCGAATGCTTTTAACTTTGTTTTAATACTTAAAGTTCAAGTTCAGTAAAGAGTAAGGAGTAAAGTTTGAAGTTCATTTCTTCAACAGTATATGGGGACTATGTATTCCCTAAAGAGTTTAAAATATTTTCACATTTAAATAAGAACGAAAATTGAGATTTTCAAAGAGCCTTCGAGCTAGTTTTCAGAAAAGAGTAAATTCCTTCACAATTAAGCAAGAAAGAAAACTTTGATTTCCAAGATAGCCTTTGAGCTATGATTTTGAGCAATTATCTCAAATCACAGAAAGAAATATGTTTTTAAACATAAAAGCTAGTATCATATTTTTTGGAGTAGTATTGAGCACCGATATGGGGGAGAGTTCAGATAACTCACAGCCCCCATAAACCATGTAGCCATCATGGGTTGAAAAGGGTCATACTTTTTAGATGATTCCTTTACTGCTTTTTAGCATAGACTAGTGGATCCACTTAGTAGTTCAGGTTCTATACCCTCGACAAGGTATAGCACGACCCTGGCAGCATGAGGCAAAATGTTGTATCATCACAATAGCTCTTATGTGATGGTTAGAGAAACTCCCACAAGAGAAATTGTATTCTTATATACACAGTTTATTGTATTTTTACATAAATTTCAAAGTTATATGTATCTTTGCATACAAACAGAGTTGACATCATATTTTAAACAACTTTTTTTTATATTGCACTTCTTTTAAGCTGCTTTATATTGAAATGACTATAGTTATGTTGAGTTGAGTTGAGACATGTAAGTTCTTCAGTTCCTTTCAAGGTTATGTCTTGTTTTTGTAACGACCAGATTTCGTCGTTAGCGAAAATTCAATGGGGAAAGAATTGGGGCTAGAAAACGTTTTCGTAGTAACTTGAGATTTCCTAGACTAGTCCAAATTTGGATAAAATCAGAGTCAATAAGGTCTAGGGAAATCTGGTAATAGATGAGAGATCTATTAATGGATTTGATTACATGAGTGAATAGTTAAGACGTTAAGGATCTCGTACGACTTTACGGAATTGAATTTGAGCGAGTAGAACTCCCAGAATCGATCTTAGCGTGAAGGGTATTTTTTGAGCATTGTTGCTTAGAGGTGTGTTCTGAAATGGGGATTTTGGAAATCTTTAAATAGCTCACTAGTTGGTGCAAGCTGCTGTGGCGGAGCTTTTGGTCGCTCTGGCGGGGCCGCTACAGCGGGTTGAGGGCCGATGTGGCAGGTTTGATGCGACTTAAAGTCGTAAATAAACCCCTAAATGACCTTATTTTGCACTTTTCGATTTTTAGAGCTAAGGAACGAACTCCAAGCAACTCCTAATAGTTTTCCACCATTCCTGAGGCTAAAGGTAAGAATTTCACTCCCTTATTTTTCGATCTATAGAACGTAATAAAATGGACAATTAATGATAGAGGAGGGTTTTGTTATTTATTCTATGGTGGAAATAACCCTAATTGGGATAATTGGGATCATGGGTATAATCTAGGGTTCATAAAATTGTTAGTAATTTGGGTAATTAGTGATTGTTTATTGATTCCCGTATTTTATTGATTGTTTGTAGACCAAGAACAAGCGGAAAGAATCAGGAAAGGGAAGGATCAAGTTTATTAGGGTTTCAAGCTTGTTTCGAGGTAGGTGATGGTTGTGATTCTATGATTGTGTGATGTATGTATGTTCTTGCTTTATTATGATACATGTATGTATGCGAATGTTGCATTATTGATCACACTTGTTGTAAATGAGGATAATTAAATAATTGTATGCCATGAATAACCTCTTGATGTATGATTGTGATAATATACATTGTGATTGTGATTGTGGATTGTTGAATGGGCGGGTGTCACGATCCGACACACTAATTGGGATCGGTCACCACGTTCCAACATCAATATGGGATCGGTTGCCAAGTTTTGACATAAATATGGAATCAGTTGCAACGTTACGACATAAATATGGGATTGCTGCCACGTTTCGGCACACTGACTTGGATCGGGTACCACAAACTAGTGTGATAACTGTTTGGGTTTGGTTTCCATGCGAGGACCATTGAATTGGGTTTCGTGAGAGGAACATTGAATTGTGTTGTGTGTCTACTTGTGATAATTTCATTCATATCTAATGATGATTGATATTGGAAGACGGTATGTTGCTCTAAATTGATATAATTGTGATTATATTGTTATATTGACTAATGTATTTTACACTTATTGGGATAGTTGTGTGATCCTACCAGTACACTATGGTTGTGTACTGATACTGCACTTGTTTATTCTTTATTGAGTACCAGGCATCTTCAGGCGGCTATTGATAGACCTTAGCTAGGTGACTATTGAGCGTGACTGGATTCAAGGGTGAGCCAGTTCTTTCAAGCTACCATGGATCTTTCTTGTTTAAGGCCACTCTTTTCAGACTTCAAATTTTGTTTAAGGTGTTGTTTAGTTTTGGGGTTGTACCCTTTGTTTTTAGACTTGTCGTTAGTAGAGTTTTGGTACAATGACTTTCAAGTTCTAGGGTTTGAATTTCTGCATTAGTTTGGTTAGTTGTTTGTTTAAAACATTGGAGTTTATGGGGACTCCATTTTTATTGTCATTTAAACCTGCTTTCGTATCTTTAAATGCATAGTATTTGGTTAAGTTGTTAGATTTGGGTTGTAGTAATTGTTCTCCCACCGGAGTGTTAGTGTGGGTGTCAATCACGGCGGTCTGGGTCGTGACAAAGTTGGTGTTAGATCCCTAGGTTCGTTGATCTCATTGTACAAAAATGAGTCTAGTAGAGTCTTGCTGAACGGTACGATGACGTACGTACCTTTCTTCGAGAGGCTATAGGACTTTAGGAAAAATGCAATTTTTTTCTACTCCTTCGTACGATGACTTGACTCCAATTGGTATGTGGGTGATACAAATTGGTATCTTTCCTCATACACTCTATGGTCCGAGCTAGAGCAACAATAGCGGTAACACCATCACTAGCAAGAGAGGATGTGTATAGACTATTGACAGTTGAATAGGGTCACCATTCAGAAAAAGTATACATTGCCTCGGATAGATAACCTTTTTGACCAATTGCAAGGTGCATCGATTTTCTATAAGATTTATTTAAGGTCTGTTTACCACCAGTTAAAGATTAAGGAAGTTAAGAATTGGGTTCGACCAAGTTCTATGAATGAAATAAGCAGTTATGTGGGGATCTCTAGCTACTATTGCCGCTTTAGGTATGAGTTGAGTCCAATTTGTATCTCCCGATTCAAATTGGGATCTTAACGAAGTGAACTAGATGGAACACAATCAAGTTAATTGGGACTGAGAAGGTTCCAATTGGTATCTGGCCTTATGGGACGTACAAGGCCTAGATGATCAGTAATGGTCGTCTATGGAATGAACTAATTAAAGAATTTGGACTTGTCAGCAAATTGTAATTGCTTGAGTGTCGTGAAACTTGTTGTGAAAATAAAATCATCACGAGATTAGGTGCAAGGGTCTAGATAAATAACAATATGGTTCATAGCGAGAAATTTGGACGTGCATTGCGACCAATTGATAACTGTGTGAGAGTCTGGGTGTATCTTGGCGATATGTGTGTGGTAGTGTTGAAACTATGTAAAAAGATTCTAAAGTGCGTACTTCGTTGGGTTGACCGGTGGGTAGACAATGATTGTCTTAGCTAAATAGATTTCCTTAAATGCCTAGTTATAGCTGGGAACCTTTGGGGAGTTTTGAAAAGAAAACAACCTAAGAAATATTTTGACAGGGGTTCTGTTTCCGTTGAGGCCGCTGAGGCGGGATTTTTCCCGCCAAGGCGAGGTTGCCAGGGCGGGATTTCCTCCACCAGAACGAGACAAAATCTTATCCATGTCTCCCTGTTTTTCCTAGTCACAATTTCAGAACTTGAACTAACCCTCGCGATCTAATTCAGTGTTCATCAATCGAATATAAGTTATAAGGTGAGTTAAAATTATGGAGAACCTAGGCATATGAGGAGGAAATCAGCGAGGCCGTGGAGGCCGGGGAAATGGTATTGCAAGAAGAGGAGTAGTGCAGCCAGGTGAGGAGGTTGCCCGTCAAGACGACAAGGCTCAGTTATATGCTTTTTCGGGCAAGACTGAGTTTTGAGGTATGTGATGTAGTGGTCACTATTGCTACTCTTGTCTGTGCCCGAATGGCTATTGTTTTGTGTTATCTGGGTTCTACTTATTCGTACATGTTAGTTCAATTGCCTTGGGATTTGATATGCTTTGTGATATACTTGATGGCTCATCCATGTTTCTACCCCAGTTGAAGAGTCAGACATAGTGACCCATGTATATCGTACTGTCCTGTTGTGTTTATGGATTTTTAGATTTGGGTTGATTTGGTTATACTGGATATGACTGACTTGATATAATCTTAGGCATGACTTGGTTGTCCCCCTATTATGCTTAATTGTAATACTAAGTCGGTAACTCTAGAGATCCTCGGTAGGGAAAGATCAGAGTGGGAAGGGGTGTGCAAGCCTAAGTTAGCTAAGATCCTATCCTCCATTAGGGCTAGGAAACTGGTAGGGCAGGGTTGTTTGGCTTATTTGGCTCATGTTTGTGATGTGAGGTTGGGTCTCCCTCTATTGAGTCTATTCCTGTGGTATTTAAGTTTTAACGAAGTGTTTCTGATGAATTTTCTTGGTATGCCTGCATATAGAGATATAGATTTCTGCATTGACTTGGAAATTGACACTTGCCCCATTTACATCCCTCTGTATTGTATGACTCCAGCAGAATTAAGAAGAGCTTCAGGCTCAAAACTAAGAGCTTCATGATAAATGTGTCATCCGTCCTAGTGCTTCCCCATGGGGTTCTCCTGTCTTGTTTGTTAAGAAGAATGAGGATGGTATGAGGGTTGGTTAATTTATCTTAAGCCATAAAGGAGTGGATTGATACCGGAATGACAAGCTTATGGATAAAGAAAGTTCCATTGAGTATACTTGGGTGAAGGAAATTGAAGTATTTATTTAGTAAGAAGGTGCGTATACAATCGGGTTAGTCCTTTGAATTTGATGAGTTTACTTGAGTTGAGGTGTCGTGTTGATGAAAGACGTCGACTTCGTAGTGATAGTCAAGGCTGACGAAGCGTAATGGTAATAAGAGTTTGTGATGGATTGTGACGGGATGCAACTGTATAATAAAATTGTTGGTTAAGTTAATATTTGTATAGTAATTACGACTTGTGAGTATCTAAGGTTGTGGTTTTCTAATATTGGTGAGTAACGTGGTGGTACGAAAAGTTTTAACAGATGGTGGGACACCATTCTAATAGAATGTTAAAGAGCTAGAGTTATAATGAAGGAAAATATAGTAGAATGAAGTGTAGCCTTTAGAGAGAGGCGAGCGCAAGAATATTGTATTTGATTGCAAAGGCTAAGAGTTATCTTTAGAGGGGTAGATAATTGGTTTTAGAGACGCGTGATTTCATTCGTTTTGTTGTAGCTATGGTAATAGTGTCACAAGTCCATCAGATTGGTTATAAACTATTGAAAAAGACTTGAGAAAGGAGTGTGCGGACATTAGTTTGAGTGTGATGACAAGTGCTTGGTTTTGTTTTTGAGTCTAGTAATGAGTATGATTGAAATTTTAGCGAAATATATGGTAATATCGATGGATATGCGATCAATGATAAACGGAGGTCCATGAATTCATAAAAATCTTCAAGGTACAAGCTATTGTTTATAGATAAAGGGCTTGTGTTAGATGATGGAAATAACAATTCATATTTTTCATTGTGAGTCTACATTTGTGGTGATGTATTTTTTCAAGGTATAAATTGGCAAGGTGCGAAATGATCAATTGTATCCGGTATTGACCATTTGAAGGAACTTACACCTGGGTTGAGTCGTAAATTTTATTACTTTTGATTGTTAAGTACCTAAGAAAGGTTTCATTTTTAAAAGTGTTGGTTTATAATAAGGTAAAAGGTCGGAGTGTTTATGATAGTTGTTAGTGTTGTGAGTATGATTCACTAGCTATGCTCTAGTGTGTTTTCACTTTTTTGGGTGGATCCCTAGTGGTGGATCAGGGGTACCAAATCATGTGATGTTCTCTTGGTTGAGTGGGAAGATTAGGAAGATTTGGTTATTTCGAATGACATAATTGGTGTTGTCTTGGAGTTGTTAAAGTATTTTAGTGGTTCTACATGTACCACCTTGCTTATGAGAATTTATAGAAGAGCTACCATGCGTATTTGTTGTTGTCCGGCGATCTTAATATTTCATCTTGTCATCGAGGTCGTGTATCAATTATGTGTGGTTGAATGTGGGGATCATTGAATCTAATTCTACTGTTCTTAAAAGGTAATCTACAATTACTAATTCTAGCTTTTCAATAGTGTTGTTGGAGGCTTTGTATGCTTGGACATATCCCTCGATGAGTATCTGATTTCTAAATATCAATTTGGTTATAACTTAAGCTCATGGGAATTTATGTTGTGGCATGAAGATGTTGTTGAGAACTATGATTGTTTGTGTATTATGAGTGTGTGTTGGTTGGTTCAGGTTCACTTCTAATTGTAGCGAGTATTGATTTAGAATGTTATCATGCTTATGTGAGAAAGGATTAGTCATGATGATTGTGTCAAGGTCATTGATAACATATTGTAGACGTGTGTACGATCAACTTTGGTGGTTTTTGGGAATCGATTTTTATGTAGTTAAGTTTACATTACAACAATATTTATCACTCGAGTATTGAGATGACTTCATTGAGGCATTGCAAGGAAGGATGTCTAGGTATTCAATTGGCTTGTTTGAGGTTGGAGATGTGAAACCCTTAGGGGTAATGAGATTCGGTAAAAATCGCATGCGAGACAAGTATCCCCAGTAATTTGATGATTCAAATACTACTCTACCCTTACTTTAACAAGTCTTTCGTAGTTAATCACTCGGGGACGAGTGATGGTAAAATGGTATCTATTGTAACGACCTGATTCCGTCGTTAGGGATAAGTCAATGGGTAAAGAATTGGTGCTATAAAATGTTTTCATAGTAACATGAGATTTCCTAGCCTAGTCCAGATTTGGACGAAATTCGATTCAAAAAGGTCTAGGGAAATTTGGTAACAAATGAGAGATCTATTAATGAATTTGATTACATGAGTGGATAGTTAAGGCGTTAAGGATCCCGTACGACTTTACGGAAATGAATTCGGGCGAGTAGAACTCCCGGAATCGATCTTAGCTTGAAGGGTTTTTTCTGAGCATCGTTGGTTAGAGGTGTTTTGTGAAATAGGGATTTTGGAATTCCTTAAATAGTTCACTGGTTCATGCAAGCCGCTATGGTGGAGCTTTTGGTCGCTCTAGCGTGGACGCTACATCGGGGTGAGGGCCGTTGTGGCGGGTTCGACGCGACTTAAAGTCGTATATAAACCCCTAAACAACCTTATTTTGCATTTTTCGATTTTTAGAGCTAAGGAACAAACCCCAGGTTACTCGTAACAGTTTTCCTCCATTCTTGAGGCTAAAGCTAAGATTTTTACTCCCCGAATCCATTTTTCGATCCGCAGAACATAATAGAATTGACAATTAATGATGGGGTAGGGTTTGGTTATCGATTCTATGCTGGAAACAACCCTAATTTGGATAATGGGTTAGATCTAGGGTTCATAGAATTGTTAGTAATTTGGGTAATTAGTGATTCTTTATTGATTCCCATATTATATTGATTGTTTGTAGACCAAGAACAAGTGGAACGAATCTGGAAAGTGGAGGATCAAGTTTCTTGGGGTTTCAAGCTTGTTTTGAGGTAGGTGATGGTTGTGATTCTATGATTGTGTGATTTATGTTTGTTCTTACTTCATTATGATACTTGCATGTATGCGAATGTTGCATTATTGATCACACTTGTTATTAATGAGGATAATTAAATAATTGTATGCCATGAATCACCTCCTGTTGTATGATTAATAAAATATACATTGTGATTGTGATTGTGGTTTGTTGAATGGACGGATTGCCACGTTCCGGCATAACTAACTGGGATCAGTTGCCACGTTCCGACATAAATATGGGATCGAATTGCCACATTCCGGCATGCTAACTGTTTGGGTTTGGGTTCCATGAGAAGGCCAATGATTTGATATAAAATGTGAAGTTGTTCGTTGTTCTTAGATCGGTTGCCACATTCCGGCATACTAACTTGGATCAGGTACCACGAATCAGTATGTTAACAGTTTGGGTTTGAGTTTCATGAGAGGACAAATGAATTGGGTTCCGTGAGAGGATCATTGAATGGTGTTGTGTATCTATTTATCATGAATTCGTTCATATATAATGATGATTGTTATTGGAAAACGGTATGTTGCTCTAAATTGATTTAACTGTGATTATATTGTTGTATTGACTAATGCATTTTACACTTATTGGGATAGCTGTGTGATCCTACCAGTACATTGTGGTTGTGTACTGATACTACACTTGCTTGTTCTTTATTGAGTACAGGAAATCTTCAGGTGGCTATTGATAGACGGTGACTTTTGAGCAAGGGTGAGCCAGTTCTTTCAGACTGTCATGGATCTTTCTTGTTGTTTAAGTCCACTCTTTTCGGACTTCGACTTTTGTTTAAGGTGTTCTTTAGTTTCGGGGTTGTACCCCTGGTTCTTAGACTTGTCGTTAGTAGAGTTTTAGTACATTGACTTTCAGATTCTAGGAGTTGAATTTCCGCATTAATTTGGTTACTTGTTTGTTAAAATCCTTGGCGTTTATGAGGACACCATTTTTATTGTCATTTAAACATGCTTCTATATCTTTAAATGCATAGTATTTGGCTAAGTTGTTAGATTTGGGTTGTAGTAATGGTTCTCCCACCGGAGTGTTAGTGTCGGTGCCAATCACGATGGTCTGGGACCTGACAGTTTTAGAATTCCCCTTGCATACTTGTACATTCAATGTACTGATGCCATTTGGATTGCATCTTATTATGATGCAGACACATGTAACTATGATCGGCATCCAGCGCATCGTTGATCCAGTTGAGCATTTCAAAGTCTTGTGGTGAGCCTCGTTGCTTTCTGGAGGATCCATTTTATTGCTTCCAGTATAATTATCAGTTCAGAAGGATGTCGTGGGGCTCGTCCCGTCATCCATCTTAGTGTTTTTAGAGGCTTCATAGATAGTCAGTCAGATGTTAGTTCATTCGTCATTAACTTGTTATTGGCTTATGTTTAGATTTGAGTTGCCACTTTGGCTAAGTTAAGTGTTTATTTTCTTCAAACATTTTGAGTCTAGTTTTGAGACATGTTGAGTTAAGGGTTCGCTTGGGGCCATCAATGGTTCTCGAGTGCCAGTCCCTCTCAGGGTGTAGGCTCGGGGTATGACATCATCATATTATAAGTAAAAGTGAAAATATATTTTTGAAATAGTGGATTTAACATCAAAACTAATAATTCAATAGACGGTGTTGATGCCCGTTGTTTTAGAAAATTAGAAAGAAACTCCTTCGTTTGAAGGTAGAAGAATAAAAAGTGAGAAAAAAAATGAGAAATATCTTATGCAAATCATCTGACTATTTTCATATTTGTTTATTATTATTGTCTTTCACACAACTTTTTGTTACTATTCACTCATGAAAATCAAAAGAAAAAATACGAGTGTGAATTAATGAATGATTTGCTACAATTTCTTCACCAACTCTTTTTTATGTGGTACCTCGAATTTTATTGAATTTTAAACTTTATCAACTATTGCGAATAACCCTTGAGATTTTTATAAGAAGAAGAAAAGTGAAAACATAAAAAAAAAATCATAGTTTAAAAGTGAGAGGAAACCCATCTATTTATAGCTAACAAATAGTAGTATGAATAGGTGCTAATTGTGTCTTATCAGAATAGTTACAACCTTTCGAAAAGTCAATGCATATCGAAAAAGTCACAACCCATTGGAAAAGTTACAACTCATCAGAAAAGGCACAACCATTTGGAAAAGTCACAACCATTTGGAAAAGTCACAACACTTTGAAAAAATCACAATTCTTTTATGTGAAAAGGTATCTACTTTTAATATAATTAAATTAATAAATTGAGGGTATTATAGTAATTCAACATTCAAGTTTGGAGTTCATGCTTTTAAGGTAGTACTAGTTTTTCGACACGTGCGTTTGATACGCTCAAATTATACCTCCCTAAAGAAGTATAAGCGATCGTTATCAAATAAAGAACCCAACTTGTAGGTTGGGGTCTATCCCACGAGGAAAATGGTTTAGACTTTACTTTAACCAACAATTATATTCAATTAGCCAAAGTACTTCCAGAAACAAGGAATAAAAAGGGGGGAATTTGTAAAACAAATTGTAAGAATTCAGTAAGTAAGCAGTAAACAAAAGTCAATTTCGGTTGTTATCAAGATGAGAAAATTAACTAGGGTATACGTGTTTACCACAAGCTCATAACTCAGTAATCCTAATAATAGTAATCCTTTTCTAGTGTATTACATGCAAAGTAATAAGTTAGGTATCTCTAAATCCTTGATCCGGCAT
>NW_006239112.1:896169-966102 GCF_000226075.1 Solanum tuberosum | reverse complement strand
GAAAGAAAGTTTGTTCAGGTACGCGTCTTCAATTCACGAGACTGACTATTAGAATCCAAAAATCAGGTACTGGAACCTTCGCAGTATCAATCTACGGATCAACAGTACGGTCCGTAGATCAACCTACGGACAGTCAATCGACATCGTGGTTCCACACTTGGTCAGATTTCCCTGATTTGTCCTCCATACCTTGCCTGCTGATCTACGCTCATCACCTACGGACCGTAAATGGACCTACGGTCCGTAGATCACCTCCGTGAATGCCCTTCTTCTGCATTTCTTTCAGCTGTATCTATACTTCCGCGCCTGAACATCTTTCCTGCAAAACATGATAAAAACACATATAAACTAATATAAAAAGGCCCTAGACACACACAACTTGTAAGTGAAATATATTAGAAATACCGTAAACTCACGGTATATCAGTACCCTCAACTTAAATTCTTTGTTTGTCCTCAAGCGAAGCACTACGACTCTAAAGGACACTTGTATAGAAGCAAGCATTTCAAGCCCAAGCAATCACATGGCTCTCTACCCCCCTAATTGTTCGGGTGCACATTCGTTCTCTTAGACTCGACAAGCTAATTCATGTGGTTCACACAATGACACAGATCGACCAACTGACACACAACATACACCTTCTCACCATCACCAAGGTACCAACTTTCCGACAATGTAACTAGTGGCCTTACTTCAAACGAAATCCCCTTTTTCCAAGAATGAATGGCATTCATGGTACAAGGATTTATTCAACACTCACGCTCAAAAGTAATTTCAAATACAGTTAGTGCTCAATGCCATAAGCTTGCCCTTATTTTCACTGCTTAGGCTCTCCAAAATAGACTCTAGGATCACTTTGGACTTTCTTGGCTTGTAACGTAGGCTCAGGGTCAGGTGCGGTACATTTGGGTGCTGCTTAGTGACTTTCTGCCCTCCTTGACATTACACTAGGCTTTCAACCTATTTTTGCCCTATTTTTGTCATCCTATCATTTTACTTTCTTTACCTTAATTTTCTTCAACCACGAATGTGACTTTAAACTTTGTAACTCTTTTTACTTTTATTTTATTTTTTCTTTTATCTTTAAACAAGTCACATCCTTTCTTTTCTTTTTTTCTTTTTTTTATTCATCACTCTTTTCATACCCATTTTTCTTTCAGTTCCCTCTTTCATAGCCACCCTCAACTTATGTATTTTCCAATAGTTGAGGTACACAATACCCGATTTCGGGTCAGGGCCAAGATTTGAAGTAACTTTTTACATTAGTCACCCTTAACTTAGGCTTTTGGCCTAAGTCGAAGTGCACATGTCCAAGGAGGGACCGGAGCCAACATAGTAGATTATGGGACTGTGAGTTCGGGGTTTGGAAAGAAATCGTTTAATTATAGGCTCAATGTTTTTGGATCAAAGGGAGCATTTATTTCATTTGGTTGGATCCTTCTTTTAGGCAATTTGTGGATTTTTTTAGAACAATGGCCTATGATCACTTTCTAACTTCTAGATTGAATTGTCTTAGCAGGACTAACCAGGCAAGTTCTAGTTTTGCACAAAAACTGTTTGAACACTCAACGAATCTCACACACTCTTGTCACATAGTTCCATCATCAGGTTATCGGATTACCTAGTTCAAGTTTCAGCTTAAGTCATGCCATCGAGTTCGATTCGTTAATATGTCATACTCAGAGACAACACATTCAACTAATCGTAGCCCAAAAATGCTAACATACATCCCAAAATCTGGAGGGTATTATTTTTCATAAGCCATGATGCTTCTTTCTTAATCATGCTTCTACACATACGATCCTAAGACATACCGGTTCAACAAAAATTAAACAGTCTCTTGGGGGAAAAGAACACAGGCAAGAAAACCCCAAGAGAGGATTCATGAGTTGGGTTATTCAGACTTAACCCTATCACTCACAATCCATTTACCCCACCCCCAAAAAAAATAGACGCAATTGTCCACAATGCATACAGAGACAGTAAAAGAAAATGGATTGGGTGAAGCAAACCCATGGCGCAAAGCGCCGGCGAATCATCAACAAGCAGGGGGTCCGGTTTCCCGGAGCCCACTAGAACAATAGTGGGGCACCCTCAGTAGTGCCCACATCAGCAATCATAATACCCTCAGTAGTGCTCTCTATCACTCTCACCGCACCATCAGTGGTGCTCACACAGTCCCTCAAAACAGGCTGGACCTCTACAGCTTGGGCAGAGCTCGATGCCCCTGCAACTCTCTCACGCACCCTCTGCTGGCTTAACTCTTCATCAGAAATTGAAGCCCTCCTAGCCTCCTTCTCCTGCCGACGTTGTCTCTTGTGAGCTTTCTCTTCCTCAGTGTGATGAGAACGGTGTCGCTTGCCTTTGGCATGTGTCGGTGGAAGCCCCTCCTCGGTGGTCCCACTGAATAGAGCATCTAGCACTGTATCATCAGCCAGTGTAGTAGGTGCAACCTGAGTCTCAACTGAAGGTGCGGCAAGAATGGCATCAACGTCAGTCCGGAGGCTGGCTAAGTCAGCCTGCAAAGCAGATAGATAGATGGTCGGGGCTGATCGCTACGAGGACTCGCAACTCAAAGGCATCAAAACTCTTATTAACAGCCTGGACCATCCGGTCCATCATCCCCTCCATCCTGCGCTCCATTCTAGCCTCGGACTCGGCTATCGACTTTTGCATCCACGGCTGGATCTGATGCAGCAGTGTGTCCATCTGATCTTCTAACTTCTGTACTCTGGCAAACGGGACAACAGTAGTTCCTAACTGTGGTGTGGACCGGGAAGACCTAGGAGCCATACTAGCTGCCTGAGCTGAGGAGCCCGGGACAGTATCGGTATGGTCTGGGATACTGGGGTCACCGCCCTGGTCCTGCCCCACTGTGTCTGCAAGATCGGCACCCAAGGGAGGTACCTCAACGTGGGGCTCTCTGCGAGGTGCCACCACATTTGCGTCATCTCGAATGAGGCCTATTTCCAATGCCCCAGTAGAGTGGACTAACCTGTCACAATGCCAGACCGGCACTCCAGAGTCCCTGCACAAATGAAAAATTATACATGGGAAGGGGTAAGTAGTAGAGGTCCTGAATGCCCTCTCGTGAATCTCCACCAGCAGCATGCGGGCAAAGTCAATCTCCACTCCTGCTACCAATGTCGCAACCATGACCGCTCTGTCCCAAGTGACTTGATTGTCAGCTTTTGTAGGCGACACTCTGTTACATACTAGCAGCCAGAAGAACTTAGCCACAAAATTTAATGTGGCCTTCCTGATGCCCAACCGTGGAGCATCGACCCATTCCGCACGCTCGCCATCTGCAGCAATGTACCTGGCCAACCATAGTAGAACAGTCTCTCGTTGCTCAGCGTTACTCTGGAAAGGGCCACTCCTCACGATGTCCCATCTGTAATCAAACTTTGTGGTTTTGACAAACCAAGAGTGACCCGTGGTGGGACCATAGAGAAAACGTCTGATCTTGGCAGGTGATATGTCCACCGGACAACCTCGAACCAACGTGTAAGTGAGAGGATCTTGAGCTAAGGGCTTTGATCTCTTGGAAATTGAACCGCGGAGAGTGGCAGCATAGGAAGCATAGAATTCCCGCACAACCTCCTCGCTATACGTCCCTGGGTCTCGAGCCATCCAGTCACACTTATGAAGGTTAAACAGCCGGTGGATGTCCAGGACAGTGTGCAAGCACCCCGTGAGGACTCTGCGCTCCTCTGTAATAAGTCGGGCCATCTTCTATTTGTCGTTTACCATCTTGGCATCCCGATAAATTTGCCATTGGCCTTCTACACACCACCTATTTAGCTCGCGGGCTACTGGAGTGGGGTCATCATTCTGTGATGCAGGTATGGACTCCGTGCTAGTTGCCTCATCAGATGAGGCTGCTTGGTCATTCTCACCAGATCCTGTGGTTGATTTAGCACTGGACCCTGCAGCATGGGCAGACTCGGATCGTAAAGGATAGGAAGACTCGGAGCCTGAAGGATGGTCAGACTCGGATCCGTACATAGACCCCTCTGAACTGGAAGCAGCCCCAGTTGGTATTCCGATCAGTGTGTGCTCCTCATCAGACTGGGAGACAGTGACTACGTCGGGAAGCACATTTCGGGGGGTGCCTCTGGTGCCTCGAGGTACAGTGTGAGAAGTCCTAGTGTTGAGAGGAACATATGTTGGCTCTGTGTCGGTGTCTGTGTCCTCATCGATTAACCGGAAACTAGGGGCAACAGATTTTGACTTGCCCCGTTTTGAGTAGGTGACTAGCTTCTTGGGTGCCATCGTACCTACGGGAGCGATATTAGTGCCCAAGACTAACCATACACAAAACAAACAACAAAAAAAACTTTTAGAATTGTTAACGACCTCAACTAAGTCCAAAGAAGTTTTACAGACAGATACTACAGTGGTCATCCACGGAGGAGACCTACGGTCCGTGGATCTATTCCGTGGATCAGGGGCCATCAATATAGGTCGCAGATGGAAACCACGGATGTGCAGAACGGTCCGTAGATCCATCTACGGACCGTAGTCCACATCCGTGGTTTCACACTTGGTGAAATTTTTCATGTGCATCCATTCACGAGCCTCATCTACGGTCCGTAGATGGATCTACATTCCGTAGATGGGGTATCATGGATGCCATCTGTACCATGTATCAACCATTTTTTATTTAGGATCATACATTTTTTGCCTTATTTTTCAACATTAACGATATCTCATCATGCATTTCAACATTCAATTATGCTAGTTCTTCATTCTTAAGATTCCGACTGATCATTTTACCAAACAATTTAGACTAGTTGTGGAACCCTAAGTCGAAACTAACATATATATTTACGATCACATACAATAAGGCTACGCAATCACTATCTATCGTTCCAAGGGCATTGTGATTTTCAAGTTTTTCATACAATTTCATCTAACAATTACCCAAGGTTTAAGACCCAACTCCCGACTTTCTATATTCAATCTATGAATCGAAATTCAAAGTGAGGGGAAAGTCTATTACCTTACAAGCAACGAGGAGTGGGGTGATTGTCTGGCGACACTAAGCTTAGCAAGACCAAGGAGTCACCTCTTCGTTACTAACTAAACACCGGAACCTTTTTGTGGACTATGGCATGAGTTGTATTTGAAATGGAAGGGAAGTTGGGGAATTATGGAAGGGATGATATTATGGGGGAGTTATGGAGTGATTTAGGGAGGTTATAGGATGGTTGAAACGGTTTTTGGAGTAATGGGGGGAAGAGGAATGGTCTAAAACAAATGGGGGTTTTTAAATAGAATGGTCGGAGTCGGGTCGGGCAGCCTAAGGGTTTGGACTCACGAGACCCCGTCTATGGTTCGTGAGTCTATCTACGGTCCGTAGATCAGGACCGTAGATCACTCTTAAACTTGGGAAAATTTAGAAGCTTACCTGGGATCTACGGACGCCATCCACGGTCCGTGAATTAAATGACGGATCGTCGATGGGGTCTGTAGACCTCTGCTCCAGACCATTTTCTGCAGATTTTTTTCGTGGTGTACCTGAACATGTAGCAACCAATAGGATATTCATTTTACATTTTCTTGACACTTTTTAGACACGGACCCTATTCTAATTCTAGCCAACACTAGTACAAAACTAAAACAACTATCAAATTTAATACAGGGAAGAAATCAAACAAAGCAAACTACTAGAGAGAAACTATATCCTATCATTGGCTAGATTGTATATCTTGGGTTGCCTCCCAAGCAGAGCTTGATTTAACGTCGTGGCACGACGCATGCCTCTTGATTACTCAGACTTCATCAAGATGATAGGCCTTAATCACTTTTTGCACAGTTTCAGCATTTCCCAGATAGATCTTGATCCTTTGCCCGTTGACCATGAACCTTGTTCCATCCTTATTTGCAAGCTCAACCGCTCCATGAGGGAGCACTTTTGTGAGCAAAAATGGCCCGGTCTATTTGGATTTGAGTTTTCCTGGAAACAAGCGCAACCTAGAGTTGAATAGAAGCACAAGATCACCAACCACAAATTCTCGCTTTTCAGTTATTTGATCATGATAACTCTTCATCTTCTCTTTATACAAGGCTGAACTTTCATAAGCTTTTAGGCGAAACTCATCAAGCATATTCAAGTCATTCATCCTTTGATTAGATGCGGCGCCCCAATCCAAATTTAACTTCTTCATTGCCCACATAGCCTTATGCTCTAGCTCTACTTGTAAATGACAAGACTTCCCATATACAAGTTGGTAAGGAGACATACCTATGGGGGTCTTGTATGCAGTGTGATATGCCCATAGAGCATCATCAGGCTTCCTTGACCAATCCGTTCTATTGGCATTCACAGTCTTCGCCAATATCTGTTTGATCTCTCTATTAGATACTTCAACTTGACCGCTATTCTGTAGATGGTAAGGAGTGGCTACATTGTGACGGACACCATATTTCTCAAGTAGTACCTTGAACAATTTATTACAAAAGTGAGAACCTCCATCGCTAATAATAGCCCTTGGTGTACCAAATTTGGAGAATATATTCTTTTACAAGAATGCAGTGAAACTTTTACCTTCATTGTTGGAGAGCGCAACCGCTTTCGCCCACTTCGATACATAATCAACCGCAACAAGAATACTTCATCCCATATGAACTCACAAATGGACCGATAAAATCAATGCCCCATACATCAAACAACTCTATCACCAATATAGGATTCATAAGGAGCTCTTGCCTCTTTGAAATCCCTCCTTCTCTTTGGCAACGATCACAATACTTGGCGAAATCATGAGCATCTTGGTGGATGGTAGGCCAGTAGTATCCACACTGCAAAATCTTATGTGCAGTCCGAATACCACTATGATGCCCACCGACGAGTAATGAATGGCATGCTTCAAGTACACTCAACATCTCAACCTCGGGCACACAACGATGAATAATCCCATCAGCACAACTACGATACAAATAGGGTTTATCCCAAAAGAATTTCTTCACATCATGCATAAACTTTTTCCTTTGGTGAAAAGATAAATCGGGGGGCACAATATCCCTTGCCAAATATTTAGCAAAGTCTGCGAACCAAGGAATCAAATCATGAGAAGCAGCCAATACCTGTTCATCTGGAAAAGCATCATTAATTTCAGTCTTATCTTCAAGCTTTAGCGTAGCCTCTTCCTCTAATCTGGACAAGTGATCGGCAATTTGATTTTCGGTTCCCTTCTATCTTTTACCACAAAGTCAAACTCTTGCAGTACAATACCCATCTAATCAATCGTGGTTTTGCATCCTTTTTCGCCATCAAATACCTCAATGCAGAATGGTCAGTATGCATTATGACCTTAGTACTAAGCAAGTTGGATCGAAATTTCTCGAATGCAAAAACCACCGCAAGAAGTTCTTGTTCGGTCACAGTATAATTCTTCTGGGCCACATTTAGAGCTTTGCTAGGATAGTAAATAGGGTGAAGATTTTTCTCTCGCCTTTGACCCAATACTACACCAAGTGCCACTCCACTCACATCGCACATCACCTCAAACGATTGTCCCCAATCCGGTGAAATAATGATTGGTGTTGTAACCAACTTCTTCTTCAACTCTCCAAATGCTCTAAGACAATCATCATCAAAATAGAACTTACACTCCTTCTGGAGCAGTTTGCATAACGCATGTGCAATTTTGGAGAAATCTTTGATGAATCTCAAATAAAAACCTGCATGCCCAAGAAAACTTCTAACACCTTTTACAGAAATTGGTGGTGGAAGCTTTTCTATTACCTCAACTTTAGCTCTATCAACATCAATACCTTTCTCTGAAATTCAATGACCCAACACTATACCTTCTTTCACCATGAAATGACACTTCTCCCAATTCAGCACCAAGTTGCAGACTTCACACCTTTTAAGCACCTCGGCCAGATGATCTAGACAACGATCAAAAGACTCACCTACAACTGAAAAATCATCCATGAACACTTCAATAGTGTCCTCCACCATATCAGAAAATATCGACATCATACAGCGCTGGAAGGTTGCTGGAGCATTGCACAACCCAAATAGCATCCGTTTGAAAGCAAAAGTGCCATATGGGCACGTGAAGGTGATATTCTCTTGGTCTTCTGGAGCTATAGAAATTTGATTGTAGCCCGAATACCCATCAAGAAAACAATACCAACCCTTTCCTGCAAGTTTATCCAACATCTGGTCCATGAATGGCATAGGAAAATGGTCATTCTCTGTCCATGCATTCAACTTCCGGTAATCTATACAAACACTGCATCTGGTAACATGCCTCATTGGAACAAGCTCATTTCTTTCATTTTGGAACCACAGTCATACCACCTTTTTTTAGGCACACACTGCACAGGACATACCCAACTACTATCTGAAATGGGATAAATAACTCCCGCATCCAGCCACTTGATGATCTCCTTTTTAACTACCTCTTGCATAGGTGGATTTAATCTTCTCTGGTGCTCGATACTGGGCTTATGATCTGGCATGACTTGGATTTTGTGAGAGCAAATACCGGGAGGAATCCCAATGATATCCGCAATAGTCCACCCAATAGCTCGCTTGAACCTTTTTAACACAGTGACCAAGCACTCTACTTGTCCGCATTCAAATCTGCCGCAATGATAACCGGCAAAGTATTCTTTTTGCCCAAGTACACATACCTCAAATGCGGTGGTAGAGCCTTAAGCTCTAATTTCGGTGCCTCCACAATAGATGGTCTTGCGGGTGGAGACTCGCGATTCGTCATGTCTAATTCATACTTCTTTGGTTTGGGCCGGTATTCATACCTATCGAGTGCGGCTACCAACTCATCATACTCTTCAATGCCATCACTATCGAAATTCATAATGACTGCTGGTAGTTCCTCAACACCTAGTCGCTCTTCAATTTGTACTTCTGTCTCAGTCTCCACTCTATAAGTTATAGCAGATACTGTTTCGAGCTCACCACTCTACTTTATGGACCTATAAATATTGAAAGTTGCCTCTTCATTATTAAGTCTGAACTTCATCTGTCCCTTTTCCATATCAACCAACGCACGCCCTGTGGCAAGAAATGGTCTCCCAAGGATGATGGGAACCTCAGAATCAACCTCACAGTCAAGAATCACAAAATCTGCCGAAAAAATGAAAGACTCCACTTTCACTAGGACATCATGGAGTACACCAATGGGCCTTTTCACAGTTTGATCAGCCATTAATAACCGCATTGCAGTGGGCTTTTGGTCCCCTAGACCGAAGTTCTTGTAAATTGACAAGGGCATGAGGTTGATGCTAGCACCAAGATCACACAATGCCTTAGCAAAGTGTAACAACCCTATAGTACATGGGATCGTGAAAGCACCAGGGTCTTCCTTCTTCTGCACAAGAGATCTTGTAGCAATAGCGCTACAATGCTGCAATCTATCATCATCTTCAAAACTCACCGATCTTTTCTTTGTCACCATATCTTTCATAAACTTCGCATACCCAGGCATTTGCTCCAAGGCTTCTATCAAAGAAACATTGATAGAAAGTTGCTTCAACATAGTAATAAACCTGCGATATTTACCATCTTCAGTCTTCTTCACTGGCCTCTATAGAAAAGGTGGTGGAGGTCTAGGTATGGGGACCACTTTCTGAGATATCTCCGCTTCTTTCTCTGTTGCATTCTCAGACTCTTCTCTATCCTCTATCACATCATCTTCTTTTCTAATCTCAACTTCCACTACAGACGGCTTAGGTGGATCTATGGTTTGCTTACCCCCTCAAGTAGTAACTGCCATACAATGACCGTCATTCTTTGGATTCTGAATGGTGTTGCTAGGAAGAGTACCAGGTTGACATGGGTTCACTGTAGTAGACAATTGGGTCATCTGCTGCTCTAGGTGCTTTATTGACACTGCGTGGGCATCAACCTTTTGTCCAATACCAGACAAGTCGCTTCTCATCTCCTTCACATTCTCATCAGTTGCATCAGACCTTCTCATCATCTTCTGTATCATATCTTCAATACGTGCCATATTGCCTCCAGTTTCCCTAGCACCAGATTCCTGATTTTGAGGGGGAACATAAAATCCAACCCGATCGTTTCTGTTGTCATAGTTGTTCATGTTGTAATTATTGTCACGATTGAAGTTCCCATCCCGGACATAGTGACCCTCTCGGTTGTAATTTCCATAGTTCCGACTTTGGTTTCCTTGACCTTAGCGCCAATTTTCCGAGTTGGATCCTTGGGCATTTGGTCGAAAACCCCCATCTGATCATTCACAGCATAAGCATCCTCTTCATAGTAACAATCTTTAACTGGTGGTGGAGTTCTAGTTAAGTAGTTCACAACATTTACCTTTTCTGCTCCTCCGCTCACATGCTTCAATACCAACCCCAACTTTGTCCTCATCTGGGCCATCTCCTCATGAATATCATCTGCAGAATTGATAGTTGTATTATGAACGGCAAATGTGTTTCTCCCAGTTTTTCAGCAATCTGTGCATAAGTACTATCGCCATATGAACCTCCGGCAAGAGTGTCAAGTACTTCTTTATTGTTATCATCTTTTCCTCGATAGAAATATTCCTTCAGTGACTAATCATCAATACGGTGATTTGGGACACTTCTTACGAAGGCAGTGAATCTGTCCCACGAGCTACTCACAGACTCTTCAGGTAATGCCACAAAATTGTTGACCCTATCTTTGTGATTGAGTTTCTCGGACACTGGATAGTACTTTTCTCGAAACACCTCTGCCAGTTGGTCCAATGTAAATATTGAGTAATACGAAAGCTCAGTGAACCATACTGCAGCATTGCCTATCAATGACAGAGGAAACACTCGTAATCCAATGACATCCAGATCCAAGTCTGGTCTACCTACACAACTTTTGCACACCACCCTTAGCTTGGCTAAGTGAGCATGTGGATCCTCCGATGGCGATCCTGAGAATAAACCTGTTGCTGTAAGCATCTGCATCAAACTACTAGTGACCACAAAAGTGTGCCCTGGAGGTAAAACAGGTAGGACAATAGGTCCATTAGAGTCTGCTCTATCGATGTTGCCTTGATAGTTGTCATGTTGTCGTGGGACTGGTGGACCATGCACCCTCACTGCATCTCCCAATCGATTTTCAGTTGGAACCTGGTTGTCCCCACCAATTACCCTCTGTTGTTGTAACTCAACTTCTTCATCTAGATTTCCTCCGATAGAATCAATTGGATCTCGTGGATTGTTCATTCTTCGCAAATGCGGTTCAGCTCTGGATCGTAAGGGGTAAGTGGTTCACCTTAGCTCCGTGTACTTGGCATACACTAGAATCAAAATCTGAGAGAGACAAAAACAAAAAGAAAAAGGTAAAATTAGGAAATATTTGACTAACGTTCAATAATGTAGTTAAAAATAAAATACGCGGTAATCCTAATAATAGTAATCCTTTTCTAGTGTATTACATGCAAAGTGATAAGTTAGGTATCTCTAAATCCTTGGTCCGGCATCTAGAGAATTTCACCCTGCACCTTGGTCCGGCTACGTGTGTATAATTTACTAACCCTTACCTTTACCTCATATTAGACATCATAATCGATGTTTGGCTTAGTTATTACTTCGCACCAATCGACACTAGCCTATTAGATAGTATCACACTAAATCTGTGTTGATAATTCTTTTCTTGTTGATTACCTCGGTCCGGCAAGTATCAACAAGGTGAGTTCTAACGCGTGCACTCGTTAAAAAGACTTTTGAACGAAAGACTAATCAATGCATGCAAAACACTATTCAAGAATTGTTTACTTACTATTCATACATTGTTAATCGTTCATGGATCCCACAACCCTAGTTGTGAAGTTTAGTTACCCATAATAGCAAGAACACA
This sequence comes from Solanum tuberosum, assembly GCF_000226075.1. Classification (NCBI taxonomy): domain Eukaryota; kingdom Viridiplantae; phylum Streptophyta; class Magnoliopsida; order Solanales; family Solanaceae; genus Solanum; species Solanum tuberosum. The sequence continues at coordinate 954,269 of NW_006239112.1, read as the reverse complement.
CTTCATAATATTAGATGAAGAAATCATGAACTTACGTAGAGAGAAGAATAAACCCAGAAATTCAATTTGAAATGCAAAGCCAAAATCACAAAACGAACTTAGGAAATCAATAATTGCTAGGGTTGCAATTTTATCTCCAAAATCACCAAGTAAAACTAGAATAATAATGTCTAACCCCTAAAAACGAGGTTTACATGCCCTATTTATAGAAAACAAATCCTAAATTAAAAGGGAAACAAATTAAGGAAAGTGTGTTAAGGTACGCGTCTTCAATCCACGAGACTGACTTACGGACCGTCGATGGATCTACGGTCCGTAAGTCCCTTCCGTCAGCCAGGACTTGGAAAATATTTCAGCTTCCCAAAAATCAGCTTCTCTGAAGCAAACGACGGACTAGCAGTACAGATCGTAGATCGATCTACAGTCCATCAATCCCCTCCGTAGCTCCATACTTAGAATCTTCAAAAATCAGGTACTGGAACCCTCACAGTATCAATCTACAGATCAACAGTACGGTCCGTAGAGCAACCTACGGACCGTCAATGGACACTGTGGTTCCACACTTGGTCAGATTTCCCTGATTTGTCCTCTATACCTTTCCTGATGATCTACGGTCATCACCTACGGACCGTAAATGGACCTACGGTCCATAGATCACCTCCGTGAATGACCTTCTTCTGCATTTCTTTCAGCTGTCTCTATACTTCCGCGCCTGAATATCTTTCCTGCATAACATGATAAAAACACATAAAAACCAATATAAAAAGGCCCTAGACACACACAACTTGTAAGTGAAATGTATTAGAAATACCGTAAACTCATGGTATATTAGCGTTACACGTGATTATCAATTCGTAAAATTTAAGCGAAGATTTGATAATTAGCTAGTTTTTATTATTTATTTAATAGCTAATTTTTATGAGATAAATGGTGAGAATTCTCTAACTCTTGAAAAGTTTAATAATTTTTGGAAAATATATTCAGAAGCATATATCTATATCACAAGAGAAATTGGTAAAAAAGAAAGAAATGAATTTAGACTACATCATGTTTACTTCATATATTAGAACATTACATAATAATGTATATACTAAGCAAAAAAATAATTATTATATCATCAGAATTATTATATAACAATTTATCTCATAAAAATTAGCTATTAAGAAATGATAAAAACTAAGAAATAGTAAATTAGTAAAACAGAAGGGCAATATTTACATAGTAATAACTATTTTGAAGCAAAGTTCCTGACAATATAAATCTCATAAATTCTTTTTATTGAGCATCAAAAAAACAAATCATGACAATTCTATAACTCTTGAAAAGCTTAATAATTTTGGAAAAAGATATTCAGAAATATATATCTACATCACAAGAAAATTTGTTAACAAAAACAAATGAATTTAAACTACAATAAAAATTAAACTAATACAAACTTCAATTGGCGTTATTCCAAGTCATATCACTTTCTTTGTCGAAAATACTGGAATATTAAGGAAAATTAAATAAGTAAAACAAAAGGGCAATGTTTATATAGTAATAACTATTTTGAAACAAACTTCCTAAGAACCTAAATCACTTGAGTAACATTAATAAATAAAGTCCTTCTTTTGTCTTGGGCATAAAAAACAAATCATCACAATTCTCTAACTCTTGAGAAGTTTAATAATTTTGAAAAAATATATTCAGAAGCATATAATTACACCACAAGAGAACTTGTTAACAAAAACAAATGAATTTAGACTACAATAAGAATTAAACTAATACAAACTTCAACTGCCTCTTTTACAAGTCATATAAACTTTTCTTCGTCGAAAAATACTTAAATATTGAGAAATAATAAATCAGTAAAAACGAAAGGGCAATGTTTATATTGTAATAACCATTTTGAAGCAAACTTCTTGACAATCTAAATCACATAAGTAGCATTGATAAATAAAGTTATTCTTTAATCTTGAGCATCAAAATAACAAATCATGACAATCCTCCAACTCTTGAGAAGTTTAATAATTTTTGAAAATGATATTCAGAAGCATATATCTACATCACAAGAGAAATTGTTAAAAAAAAATTGAATTTAGACTACATCATGTTAAATTCATTTATTGGAAAATTACATACTAATGTATATATTAAGCAAAAAAAAATTATTATATTATCAAAATTATTTTCCTCAAGTACTCGAGGTTAAGGAATATACCCTCTTAGGATAGAATAATTTACTTCATCAGAATAGTGGTACCTAATATTCTGCTGAACTTCGAACTCACTCAACGACAATAAATCACACGAAATATTTTAAAATAAAATAAGCAGAAGAAGAGTAGAAGATTAAAAAAAGTTGTGCTTGAAAAATGAGAGGAAACCTCTCTATTTATAGTCAACAAAGGGTAGTATGAACAAAGGTATTTTGTGACTTATCTTAAAAGTCATGATCTTTCCGAGAAGTCATATCCCTTTGGAAAAGTCACAACTCATCGAAAACTCACAACCCTTTGAAAAAAGTCACAAATCATCGAAAACTCACAACCCTTTGAAAAATTAGTAAAACAAAATTAGTAAATAACTATTTTGAAGAATACTTCCTGACAATATAAATCACATAAGTAGCATTAATAAATAAGGTCATTCTTTTTTATTGAGCATCAAAAAACCAAATTATGACAATTCTCTAACTCTTGAAAAGTGTAATAATTTTGGAAAAAGATATTCAGAAACATATATCTACATCACAAGAAATATTGTTAACAAAAACAAATGAATTTAGACTACAATAAAAATTAAACTAATACAAACTTCAACTGGTGTTATTTCAAGTCATATAAACTTTCTTCGTCGAAAATACTAAAATATTAAGAAATGGTAAATCAGTAAAACAAAAGTGCAATGTTTATATAGTAATAACTATTTTAAGCAAATTTCCTAACAAGCTAAATCAAATGAGTAACATTGATAAATAAAGTCCTTCTTTTGTCTAGGGGATCAAAAAACAAATCATGACAATTCTCTAACTCTTGAGAAGTTTAATATTTTTGGAAAAAGATATTCAGAAGCATATATCTATATCAAAAGAGAAATTGTTAACAAAAACAAATAAATTTAGATTACGATAAAAATTAAACTAATACAAACTTCAACTGGTGTTATTACAAGTCATATAAACTTTTCTTCGTCGAAAAATACTTAAATATTAGAAAATGGTAAATCATTAAAATAAAAGGGCAATGTTTATATAGTAATAACTATTTTGAAGCAAACTTGTAGACAATCTTAATCACATAAGTAGCATTGATAAATAAAGACATTATTTTATCTTGGGTATCATAATAACAAATCATGACATTCTCCAACTCTTGAGAAGTTTAATAATTTTGGAAAAAGATATTCAGAAGCATATATTTACATCACTAGAGAAATTGTTATAAAAAAGAAATGAATCATGTTAACTTCATCTATTGGAACATTGCATACTAATGTATATACTAAGCAAAAAAGGAATTATTACATCATCAAAATTATTTTCCTCAACTACTCGAGGTTAAGGAATATACCCTCTTAGGATAATACAATTTACTTCATCAGAAAATTGGTACCTCATATTCCGCTGAGCTTCGAATTCACTCAACGATAATAAATCACACGAAAATTTTAAAAATAAAAGAAGCAGAAGAAGAGTAGAAGATTAAAAAAAGTTGTGGTTGAAAAATGAGAGGAAGCCCTTCTATTTATAATCAACAAAGGGTAGTATAAACAAGTGTATTTTGTGTCTTATCTTAAAAGTCATGACCTTTCTGAGAAGTCATATCCCTTTGGAAAAATCACAACTTATTGAAAAAGTTACAACTCTTTGGAAAAGTCACAATTCATCGAAAACTCATAATTCTTTGAAAAAAGTCACAACTAATTGAAAACTCACAACCCTTTGAAAAAATCACAACTTACAGAAAAGTCACAACTCATCAAAAAAGTCACAACCTAAATTAGGGATATTATAGTAATCCCTAATTTATAGAAACTTAGTCAACAAAGCTATAGTAGTCCAACAAAATGCAAATAATGTCAAACCTTACCTCTTTTACTTCGGTGGTTTCTTTATAAGCCCCTGAATACATATTTTATTACCTCCACAATAGAACGATATTGTTTGCTCATATGATAGTAATATTGCAGTCCAACAAGATTTTTGTTAAGAACTAACTATATATATGATTTTACAAAGTACAAATTAAATTGCACACATTACAAAGTAATTATGTTACTAACTCTCATTTTCTTGATATATCATTGGTTAGAGATTCATTGGTCCTTAATTAGGACAAAAACTAGGTATATATAAAATTTTAAACAACTAAAGAAAATTATACAATATAAAATCCAAATAAGTTTGAATGTGATAGTATTGTTGTAGTTTGGTAATCCAGTTTGAAATAAGAAAAGAAAGTTTAATTATTGCCTAACACACACAAAAAAAATGTTGCGACTCCTTTTTCTTTTCTTTTTTCAAGAAAAAAGAAAAAATTAAAACAAGTGATATATATATATATATATATATCACTACCTATATCGTGAATCCTCCACTGAATTATATTATTCCTTGCTTTATCTTATCTTATTCCTGAAAATAAAAAAAATCAGAACATTTGTTTTGTGCGTGTTAGGCAAAAATTAAACTATTTTTCTTATTTCAAACTGGACTACTAAATTACAACAATACTATCACATTCAAACTTATTTGGATTTTATATTTTATAATTTTCTTTAGTTGTATAAAGTTTTTTATATAACTAGTTTTTATCCTAATTAAGGACTAATGAATCTCTAACCAATGATAAAAAAAATGAGAGTTAGTAATTGATGTTTGCGTAATCAAGACACAACTTCCGATGCAAGTGTCTACGATCGTACAATACTTTAGTAACCCAACCAAGGGTTGGGATCGTTCCCAAGAGAGTTGTTTTGAGAATTAATATAAATATAAAACTTAGTTCTAAATAGTCATAGCTAAAGACATTAACGAGTAAAAACATTGTAAATTAAAGGGGGACACAGGAGTGTCAATTAACAACGGGGGGATTTTGTCACAAGTAAGGTAAAAACAACAAAATAAACAAGGGTTTCTAACTAATGAGAGGGGATCATTGGGATGTGACGGGAATACGAGTTAAGCTAGATTATTAGGGACATGCTTTCGATAGAAGATTCATAAAGTAATTGTGACTAGGCTAGACTTTAAGGAAGATAAGCTCTCTCTCGAACAACTTATCCCGTTCCAAATGCGTTCCTCTCGGACACCCACTTGCTACATGAAAAACAACCTCCGCCTTAACCTACTCACTCTCTCGAGTTGAGTGTGTGGACATGGGACTAAGGTTCACTCTCTCGAGCTCAACCTCATGTTGACCCACTCATACTGACCATCAATCTAGTGGTCTTAGTTGTACGACCTCTCTCTCTCGAGCAAGCCGAAACACATAAATAAACTTGTATTTACAACTACAAATTCATTAAATTCATCCACAACCACTAAACGAATCACAATTAAACTATCAGCAAGAAAGACCCAACAATTATCTTAACCCATATTCGCTAAACCACACCCCAAGAATTGGGATTTTTAGCCACACATCATGAGATAGAAAATTATACCTAAATGAGCCTGCATTAAAATGGGTATGAAGATTTAAGTCTTGTTACAGGCCAAGATTGAAGAATCCAAGAGACCCAAGTCAAAATCCTTGGAGATGAAACCCTCTCTTTCTTCAAGTCTTCCAAACCCTCTCTAACTCAGAGAAACAAAACCAAAAAGTACTATTCTATATGAAAATTATAATAATTGTTCCACACTTAAAACTACAACTCCAACTAGTATTTATGGTTTTCACAGATTTGTGATGCAGCAGATCATTCGGTGTCGTTAGTCGGAATCGCCGATCAACTCGGCGATTCACCCTTTGGTGTAGTTCATCGTCGTCTTGCACTAGCCTTCAGCATCGTCATGCTCTGGGTCATTGGGGGACATGGTACTGCTTCGCGGAACTTCTCGGCGATGCGTCGACTGCTCCCTATCTCGGCCGACTTGATCCTTTCCTTCAGGACTCAGCACACTGGAACAAAAGGCGAAGTAAGACCCTTCGGCGACTCGCCAAGTGGACTCGATGATCCTCAAGCCTTCATTTCTTCGTTCTTCTCAGCCTTTTCATTCCTTTTCGCGCCTAAGTGTCCATGCTTTCCTTCAAACATCAAATACCAAAAACTTAAGGATTTTCATCAGCTATTGAGATAAAATAAGCTTTTGAGGACACAATTTCAATTAAAATATAGGCCTAAATGAGTCCAATTTGTGGACTCATCAACACCCCCAACTTAAAATTTTGCTTGTCGTCAAGCAAACTCAAGTTCAGCCGTTCAAAAAGGGTGTCTCGAATAGTGCTACACAAGACTAAATCATGAATGCACATAACAAGACTCAATTTACTTATGCAAAGACCAATTGTGCACTCAGAGATTCAAGTAGTGACTCACCAATATCAAAGAATTTCATGTTCACAATAATTACCTCAAATGCAAGTTCAAGCTCAATTATAGTGTTTAAATTGCCCTCACACAAAGAATGATTCCATATTCACACAAAGGTTTCACAGTTTAAAGCTTCGGAATCAGATGTAACGCTCACACTCACAAAGACGAACATAATGCCTAATTTCACCCATAGGTTTTCCCGTATTTTTCAATCAACATTTGTTTCGACTTTCTTAAGATCACGAAGATCTTAACAAGGCTTTGAATGGGGTTGAGTGCAAAGGTATGGTCATTTAGGCTCAGTGACTTTCATCCTCATGAAATGTGATACTCACAACACTTCCTTTCCTTTTACTTCATCATTCTCTTTAGTGCTCATAAGTCATGCTATTATTCCATTTCCATGGATTGTTTGGGAACCCCATTTCTTTTATACTTTATTCCACAACTTTCCTTTTTATTCTTTTTCTTTTTCCTTCTTTATATATATATATGGAAGGGTTCCATTTTTCTCAACACCATGGGTTAAAGGATACTTTCCTTGCACTTCTTGGCTTTCCCTTTTTCTTTTTCACCACACCCCCAACTTAGGCTTTTGGCCTATGTAGGTTATTCAATTAACCACAATTCAAGAGGATTATAGGTAATGGATTAAGAAAGGTCTAGTTTTCATCAAGTTTCTTCCAAAGAAGGGTAAGACTCAAAGAGTGATCAAGAGAGAATCACACGCTCACAAGGTAAGTTACAAAAGAGGTAAATGTCAAATTGGCTCACACTCTTCAAAGTTTCCTAAGATCATATCAAGAGAAAGTTTTACTTAGTCAATTGGACCAACAGGGCAAATTCTAGGTGTTGTCATGCATGGTTCCAGGTAAGCTTATCACACAAGGCATCGACACTTAAGTCAAACAAGACTCCACACTTTTGCTAGTGTGGAATGATCATCACAAGAGACTCAATTCAATACTAGGCTAGTCAAAACGAGATGCAAAGAGTTCACATATTGTCTATGCAACTTCATTTGTCCTTATCGTAGCCGTGCATTCATGTTCGTTCGATTGAGAGCACTATTCAAGTCATCAATATTGATCGGGACTGAGACTTAAATTGTGCAAAAGAACAGCCACATTCAACATCATATAAATGGTGGCGAAAGTGTGCGAAAAATTCAAAATTTTTCGGAAGGGTCAAAATCATTTTGCAATTTGAAAGAAAAGGAGCCACAAGCGCAAACATTCACAGAAAACAGTATTTAACACAATTTAAATAGAACAACCCAAATATACACAACATACGAACATCAAATAGAACACAAAGGTGGGCCTCACCCCACCACAAATAAAATCAATTTGTCCTCAAATGCAATTAACAAACATCTCAAAATACAAATAGAGAAAAATAGAGAGGGAGGCAAAGGATAATCCTGGTTCAGCAATTGCTTTATCTGTCGGGGTAGCATGGTTATTCTTGCGACTGTGGACGTAGTTGTCTCGGGTGCTTCGGGTTGTAGACCTTCAACAATTTTAGAATTAAACAAAAGGTGAGGTGGGGATGTTGAGCAGACTGTTGAGTGGTTCAATGAGCTCTACACAGCTTTGCTAAGCAACCCAACGCGCTTATTTTCAACCCACTTACTCAAATGCTTTACAACTATCCTACTTTAACTGTGCAAAGAGTTAAACTTAAGCAAGACCCAATTCATGCAAACATAACCCCTTTTGTGATGACCCATTGAGAGTTGAATAGCTAGGAATGCAATCCAAGTTTCGAGCATAAATCGATGCTAAATACTTAGTTAATGCAAGTTTATGAAATGATTAATGTGCAAAGGTGCAGTTGGAGGCATGAAGGTATATCAAAGTGAACTGTGTTGAGAATTTTAAACATTTTGTCTCACAAGCCGCTCAAATCCAAACCACTCTGTAATAGTCGTAATCGCAGAATCTTTCGACGAGTTACGGAGTATTTCGGCGATTCTTTGGACAATCATCTTCCTCGCCGATTCTTACAGAGCTTTCCAGTAAGCTTGGGTATCCAAACAGTTCGCCGAGTTTAACAGGTCCCAACTTGAAGATATGTTTGAGTCAAAAAGGTGGATAGGTTGGGTTCGCCGACCTCTTCGGCGATTCACCGATTGGACCTGTTGTTCTACACTATACACTATTTCGAACACTTTTCTGCACTTCATCCTGTACAAACAACACACCATTATTTTACCAAGAAATAAAAGAAAAAAATTAAAGGGTTGCCTCCCAAACAGCGCCTTAGTTAACGTCGTGGCACGACGGAAGTCAACAACTATTCTTCATCCTCGGAGTCAGCCATGGTGTAGTTAGGTGAGTCCTCGGTGAACGGTGGATAGCTACTGTCATCAAATGGGTGATCTGAGCATCCTGTAGCGGAATAGTCATGGAGTTCGAGGTAGACATTTCATTCAGCATTTCAATGTTGCCCTTCATTTCATCTAACTTCTTGTCTTGCTCTTCGAGTTTTTGTTGAACGAGAAAAAGAGCATCATCCGTTTGCACACCCTCATGCTTTATCCCGTGTCTACATTCTCGAAGGAAGAAGTTCTTTTCCTTTTCCATGGCTTGTGCTTCCAACCCCATGACTCATTTGGACAGAATGTCTACCTGAGCCACTAGTGCGTCCCACTCGTGTTTCTTTTGGGCCTCCTTGTTGGTTTCAACCATACCATCAAAAGAGTGTTGCGACGATTTAGTAGGGCTGGTGAAGCATACTACCCTCGAAAAGTTGATCCGTTATGCTCCTATTTTCAGGTCCAAACCCCGATAGAAGCACTCCAACAACGTCTTGTCAGACATTCCATTAGATGGACATGGTTTTAGCACTGATTGAAACTTCAACCACATTTTTTGAATTGTCTAATTCCTTGATTGTTTGAACGTCAGGAGGCTGTCCCTGAGGTTCAGTAGTTTCGGAGGGCATGGTCCGTGTGGTACCAATAATGATTATCCATATTTATTTCCCTACTTTGATATTGAAACAAGAAAAACAAAACTACAATTTAGATTAGTACAGCTAAAACTAAGAAGAATAAAAAATTCTACGTAACTAAGAATTCTCAAATAACACTACTCCTCGGCAGCAGCGCCATTTTGATGTTTGCGTAATAAAGACACAACTTCCGATGCAAGTGTCTACGATCGTACAATAGTTATTAACCCAACCGAGGGTTGGGATTGTTCCCAAGAGAGTGGTTTTGAGAATTAATAGAAAAATAAAACTTAGTTCTAACTAGTCGTAGCTAAAGTCATTAACAAGTAAAAAAATTGTAAATTAAAGGGGGACACAAGAGTGTCAATTAACAATGGGAGGTTTTGTCAAAAGTAAAGTAAAAACAAGAAAATAAACAAGGGTTTCGAAGTAATAAGAAGGGATCCTTGGGATGTGATGGGAATACAGGTTAAGCTAGATTATTGGGTACATGCTTTCAATAGAAGATTCATAGAGTAATTATGACTAGGCTAGAATTTAAGGGGGATAAGCTCTCTCTCGACTTACCCCATTTCAAATGAGTTCCTCTTGGACACCCACTTGCTGCATGAAGAACAACCTCCACCTTAACCCAGTCACTCTCTCGAGCTGAGTGTGTGGACGTGGGACTAGGGTTCACTCTCTCGAGCTAAACCTCATGTCGACCCACTCATACTGGTCATCAATCTAATGGTCTTAGTTTTATGACCTCTCTCTCGAGCAAGCCGAAAACACATAAGTAAACTTGTATTTGCAACTACAAATTCATTAAATTCATCCACAAAGACTAAAAGAAATCACAATTAAACTACGATTAAACTATCAGCAAGCAAGACCCAACTATTATCTTAACCCATATTCGCTAAATCACACCCCAAGAATTGGAGTTTTTAGCCACAAATCAAGAGATAGAAATTTATACCTTAATGAGCTTGCATCCACATGGGTATGAATATTTTAGTCTTGTTACAGGCCAAGAATATAGAATCCAAGAGACCCAAGTCCAAATCCTTGGAGATGAAACCCTCTTTTTCTTCAAGTCTTCAAAACCCTCTCAAACTCAGAGCAAAAATACCAAAAAGTACTATTCTATATGAAAATTATAATAATAGTTCCACACTTAAAACTACAACTCTAACTAGTATTTATAGTTTTCACAGATTTGTGCTGCAGCAGATCATTCGGCGTCGTTAGTTGGAATCGCCGATCAACTCGGCAATTCGCCCTTTGGTGTAGTTCATCGCTGTCTTGCACCAGCCTTCAGCATCGTCATTTTTTGGGTCATTGGGCGACATGGTACTGCTTCGCGGAACTTGTCGGCTATGCGCCGACTGCTCCTTATCTCCGCCGACTTGATCCTTTCCTTTAGGGCTCAGCACACTGAACAAAAGACGAAGTAACACCCTTCGACGACTCGGCGATCCTCAGGCCTTCATTTCTTCGTTCTTCTAAGCGTTTTCGTTCCTTTTTGCGACGTAGTGTCCATGTTTTCCTTCAAACATTAAATACCTGAAACTTCAGGGTTTTCATCAGATATTGAGATAAAATAAACATTTGAGGACACAATTTCTATTAAATTATATCCCTAAAGTCCAATTTGTGGACTCATCGGTAATATAATTACTTTGTAATGTGTGTAGTTTAATTTGTACTCTCTAAAAGTATATATATAATTAGTTCTTAAGAAAAACTTGTTGGATTGCAGTATTACTATCATAAGAGAAATATCGTCCTAACTATATGACACAAACTTTTATTGTCAAGTTAAGACGCACAAACATTAACATTATTCTTATTAATTTTTTCTTATTAATCTAAAGGTTGGGGTTATTAAAAACCACTTCATGAAACGAAAGGCAAACTGTTCTATCTTGAAAAGGAAGGTGTACAACGAAGAAACAGAAAAACAACAATATTGCAGGACGGAGGTCAAAAAAGTTTCTCGGTGAAACAACGAACAAACGCATGAATAGGGATGTCAAACACAAAAACAAGGTAAGTTAATGTTACACTAGCTATTAGACAATAACTTTATTTTACAAAAAAACTACTATAGAAAATATAGCAATTAGAAATCGATAAATCTCATCATTAGATTAAATTTTTTTATTATAGTACAATCTTATTTAATAACGAATTAACAACAAATTATCAAAAAATACTTGTTAGCTATAAGCTACTTGACGACTAATTTTGTAGTTGCACTATATTTGTTTATCGTAATTTTTTTATATATATTTTATGTATTCTTACAATATTAATAATTTTAAAATGAAGGGATGTTGGAATTTCAAAAGATTCCTCCCCGAAAAGAAAAATAGAATTTTCAATCTTGGAGGGAGAGCTTGGAACAAAGGACCAAATAGGAATATTATTCACACCAAAGAAAAAAAATATAACTGAGAATATTTTCTGAACAACATAAATTGGTGTTGGCATCACAAGGTTCAACAAATTGTGGGAGGTCTAGTAGGCGACAACGATAGAGCTAGTAATGGTGCAAATGGTGGCAGCAACGAAGGAGGGAGAGGTTGTAGAGATAATAGAGGTAGAATTTGAATATCCCAATATTGGCTTTTCATGTTTTCAGACAATAATTTAGTTTTGTTAGTTAAAACTATTTGTGCCCTAAGTGTTTTGATGAATTTCTTGAAAGAAATCACTTTGAGTTTTGTTCTATCAGTAAGATTTGGCTTTTCTGGGAAATATATCTTAACTGTTTTTTTTGCTATATTACAATGTCTATTTGGATGGTTATTGTGTATTATTTCATAATGTATTGTATTGTATTGTACGATACTATTTTATTTTAATGAATATAATGTTTGGATAAATTGTATCATTTTATGTCTTTATATAATGTCACACGTCTACGGTTTGAATGATAAATCTACAAGAAAGATATGGAACGAGATAAAGTTACTATGAAAAGGTAGAGTATTCTAGTTCATATTAAAATACTCTTAATTTTAGTTTTTTTGAAGAGCCTATCTCTTTAACATTTTTAATATTCAGATATTAGTAAAGGATTATTCCTACATTTAATTCAATTATTTATGACCGTGTGAAGCACATCCACATTACCTAGTTAATTATATATAGGATTGTCAGTTAGATAGATTCTTACCTCGGGACTTTTCTTGTAACAATACCAACGATAACGAATTCAGTGTAATAAATTCAACAAGTGGAGTCTAGCTAGAATGGTGTGTATGGTGTGTACAATCTTACCCCTGCCTTACGAAGGTAGAGAGATTGTTGATTTTTTACATCATCGTAGACCCCATAAACTCCCTGTTCCATTCCCTTTCCAATCGCAGGCCTCACCCCTCATGATCACAATGCTATGCCCAGTATTCTCCTCTACGCAATCACACAACAACCCTGAAGCAAACATAACCCCATCACTTTTTCGCGATTGCGACACCCAAGCTTGCAACCTGAAAAGTTCATAAAAATCAGGTGCCTACCATTATCCGTTTAAGTGCAAAAACCTATTGAGATAAAAATCAAATATGCAAATTTAACCAAAATGCCCTACGAACTTGTTGGGATGCTCAAATACCAAGCTGAGGTATCTAGGCACATATTTGATTGTGATGATATCTTAATCTTCAATTGTACTAGTTTTCAACTTAAGCTTTTGAATCACTCCTGATTTCATTGGGACTTGTTCAAACAATCCACTGAAGTCATAAATCACCCTACGGATGTATAGGGACTTTTAAACCTTGATTCTGAACTCTTTTACCCCAAATGTTGACTTTGATCAATTCTTAAGATTTTAACTTTCTAGTTTTCTATTTTCTTATCTAATACACATCTAATTACCTCGATTTACGTATTATCCATCCTTGCAAGTCATAATAAACATTAAAAGCCTACACCAATTTTCACTTAATTAAAGGGAAAAGGGTCCTAATATAAATCTACCAAACTAATTGTTACAAGAAGTTATTTTAATGATGACCTCCTAACTACATGACACTAATTTTTATCATCACGTGGAGACACAAGACAATTTACTTGATTCTTACTGTATTTTCTTTGTTAATCCAAAGGTTAAAGTTGTTGAAAGAACTCCAAAAGAGTAAAGGAGAATGTTCCATCTGGAAGAGGGAGTCTACAACAAAGAAACAGAAAATCAACAATTATAATAAGAACAACCTAAATTGGTGTTGGCATAGGTTATTACGAGGTTCATGGATTCAACAAATTGTGGTGACGTTGGTGGTGGAACTAGTTGTCACACCTCGAGCCTACGCCCTAGACGTGGCCGACACTCGAGAACCATTGTTGGTCCTCAAGTAAACCGTTGGCCTGACTGACTACTTAGCGGAAGATTTAATCAAGCATATAGAAAAATTTAAATGAAAAATTAAACTCAACTGAATTAAATGTCTGAAAATACTTAATAAAGTATATACGTAATAGTTTCCATATTCTCAAATCAGAAGGCAACATACTGAGAGACTCATCAATTCTAACTATCTATGAAGCCTCTATTACTCAAGATCTATGTCGGGAAAAGACCCACGGCATCTCAAGTCAACTCACTAGAAAATAAATGTGAAGTCCCCTAGAATTCAAGGAGGCTCACCTATGCTATCTTAAGTGCAAGGTGATCTCAATGAATTGCATGTTGATGATCCTGAACACATGTATCTGCATCGTAATAAGATGCAAGTCAAATGACATCAATACATAAAATGTACGAGTATGTAATATGGTTGAATAGACAAATAACTGAAATGAATGACTGAAAGCAACTAAACTAAATCAATACATGAACATGAAGTGAAAACCATGTAAACTTTACCATAAGATATGCAATAAAAATAATATGAAAATAATATACTTTACTTTATGGGGAGTTGTCATGACCCAACCCACCGGGCCGTGCGGGTACCACTCTAACACCTAAGTAGTAGAACCCTCGTATCCCAATAGTTAAAACATGCGGAAAATTAACGAAAAGTAATGAAATAACAGGGTTTTATAAATAAGAACCTTTAAAACAATTTCGAGTTAAGACTTGTAAAGTAATTAACACCCCCTAGGATCTAGTCTAAACAGGTACAAGAGCTACTAAGAATACAAAAAAGGACATAAAATGAAAAGACAACTCCCACCATGCAAAAGGAAAAATAGAAGTTGTTGGAGGATTTCTTCGTCTTCACCAAATGCAACATCACCGACCCTGCATCCAGACTATGCCAAAAAGGCATAGTAAGAGTAGTATCAGTACAAAACCACACGTATTGGCAAGCATCATCGGTCAACCCGAAGCCCACCGCATAACATAAAAATCTAACTAGCAAGAACATGCAATAAGTCCACTCACTTCTCCACCTTTACCCTCTCTCGAATACCTCAGAATTACAGTAGTACCCTTACTACTAACTTCCGGCTCAGTCAACCTACGTACTATGTTCTTGATCATAGCTTAGCCATTCTAACTCATAGAACCGTCCACAATTACAACTACCAACATTCCCCCAAATGACTAATCACACACAACATACCCTTACCTTCTCTTCATCTTACCTAGTCATTGCCACATGACACCTTTTATCAAGGCTTCCAAACCACTAACCATGAATCCCTTGCAACACACGGACAACCTTCCACTTAAACATTAGCGACTCTTGAACCCATGGCCCTTCCCACATACCGTATCACCTCCCGATTTGGCTTACCCTTGCCGGATCATTCATCAATGAGATACATAACAAGTTTACTCAATATAGTAGAATAATCAGATATAAGTCCTCATAATCATTTAACAAATTCTGGAGAAATACAATATCAATTATCAATTACTAACAATGTACAATTCCACAATTATCAAGATATACAATTATGTCAAGTCAATGGTTCTCTCATGGAACCGACACACCAAACCGTTAGTGTATCGATACCTGGTACCCGTTCCAAGTTAGCATGTTGGATCGTGACACCCATTCTGATTTTTATGCCGGTATGTCTGATCCAATATTTATGCCGGTACGTGGAAACGAATCCAATGTTTAAGCTGATGTGTGGCAACCGATCCCAGTTAGTGTGCCGGAACACAACCCCCAATCCATTCAACAAGCCACAATCAAAAGTATATTCTCAAAAGCATACAATCAGGTCATGATCCATGGCATTCATCATTCATTTATCCTGATTTACAATTATTATGATCAATACAACAACATTCGCATATATACACGTATCATAATGAAGCAAGAGCAAACATATATCACACTACATAAAGTCACAACCATAACCTAGCCCTAGTTCATCGTCTAAGGCTCCTTCCAACAAATAAGTCAACCTTCAATCGGTGCACGAAGTCCTACGTATAATTCTTACCATTGATTAACATTATACTACGCAGTGAGCATAGATTTATAACTACTAAATTAATAAACCTAGCTTACCTGGGCGCCAAGTAGTTGCATGAGCATTTTAGCTTCATTCTTGTTTTTTGAGCATCGAGACAGTGGATTTACCCGCCATGGCGCCGCCGTCCTACCGGCATCTGGCCCGCCCTGGTGGGACAGTGGTCCAATATTTTCCCAAAGTTTTGATTTTCCTGAATAACTACGGTTCAGGTCGTTACAATAGATACAAATTTACCCCTCATTTGTCCCCAAAAGACTAGTGAATGGATCGCCACGCATCCTATCTCGGAGTACTTTGAAACTAATAAACGGATTCGTGTGGAACCACGACGAATGGACATTTCTCAAATCTGAAACATGAAAGGCCTTATACTCAAGGGGGTCGGTTAGGAATTTAAGGCAATACATGAAGAAACGAACGCGGTCCATCTATACAGCCTGACCCGCCAGGGCGGAAGCTCTTTCGCTGGGGCAGGGTAGCTGTGGCGGGAGATCGAAACCAGTATAGAGAGGGAAAGGGATATTTTCCTATTTGCTCCTTTCTCACTCAATCTCTCTGAAAAACCTCCCAATCACTCTCCTACGAACGTCAAAAATAAGGTAAACTCTTTGTTCCCTACGCTCTTTACTTCGATACTTAATTAACAACGATTGCATGACTCTAAACGATTTGGTAGAATAGGTTTTTCGGGGTAGTTTTCAAAAATGAACATAGGTTGCTTATTTGATAGACAAATGTAGCATGATCACTCCCCTTACGTCCCCAACGTCTCCACAAAGTCCTAGGCATAAGGATTTTGTAAGAATACGGTTAAATCGGTATCAAAATGGTTGGGAGAAGTTGAAAGGTCTCTTTGTTAAAAACTCAAATCTGGGCATTATTTAGGGGTTATTTTACCAAAATAATAGCATATTTAAGTTCTACGGTACTAAAAATAGTCTCATATGCTAAAATTCTGCAAAAAAAATGGGGGTTTTGGGACAAAGGGTACCATGGTCGCGTCTGGTGTTCGTCTCAGATGAAGACCGCTCTGGCACCCTTTATCGCACTGTAGCGGCCTCCCTCATCTAGCTGTGGCGGGACTGTATGGGGCAGTAGCCCCTTGCCACTTGGAGCAGAAATTTTGCTCTTCCTTTTAAACCCGAAACTGCTTAATCCTATCGTGTCCTAACCTGTATTTTTCATAAATTGTAGGTTTATCTAAATGCCGGGTCTTAACGAGGAAAAACTGCCTTTTGTTCGATTTCGCGATTCTGCTAGTTGGGAAAGATACCATGACTTTCAAAACAACAAGTTTTGCTGCGAGAAAGGTTTTGTCTTACTCAAGATGGAGGAGAAGGCGTCTGTCTTTTATGCTCTCCTGAAGAAGTTCAGATGGGCTATATTGACTGAGGCTCCTCCTACTGCACGTTCCCACTGGGTGAGTGAGTTCTATGCCATTATACCCACTGTTCGCTGGGATTACCCTCACCCCATCATCCGCATCCGGGGAGTTGACATCCCCCTGAATGCCACAACCATAAATGAGATGCTAGAGTTGCCCGAGGTCTGAAACACAGAGTACGAGGACAAGCTAAGAGAGATGGATCTGGGCTGGATGAGGGACACTGGTGGAGTCTGCGCACTTGGATAGAATTTATTGGCCCACTACGGAGGGCATCACTAGCACAGATTGGTCACCAGATGCTACGAGGTGGCTAGACTTCGTTACTAGGAGAATCCGCCCGTCGGGCAACCGCATCGATTTGACATTTACTTGCGCCTTGATGGTGGCGTGCACGGTGCAGGGCAATGAGCTGAATGTGGGGGCAAAGTTATCTCAAAATAGAAGATGTTCTACCGAGGAAACAAAAAGGCCTTCTTCCTACCCAGACTCGTGACTGCGTTGTACAAACAGGCAGGGGGTGCCCCTCTTAGATACTGATAAGGTACTTCCTATGGATCCCCCTCTTCACCCTTTTTTGGTTAGGCAGGGCTCTACTTCCTGGAGCAAGAGGAGGAGGATGGACAAGGCAAGTAGCAGTTAGGCAGCTGCAGAGATGGACGACGAGGGAGGCAACGACACTCGTCCTACTCAGTCCTAGCCCCCATTCTCAGCTGCATAGGTAGAGAAGGATTTAGCGGCTGTTCGGAGGAGGTTGGGATGCTCTTTTGCTGACACCACTTCGATCCCACCCAGAATTGCCCTGGAGGTCGAGATGCTTCGTCGCAAGCTGCGCCAGGAGAGGAGGAAGGGTGTGGAGAGGGATTGTCTAATTGTCCGGATATGAAAGGCGGTGAGGATCATGTTCACCTGCATCGCCCCGGACAAGAGATTCCCGGAGTCAATAAAGAAGATTTCCAGCATTTTACTTTCATGGATGAAGCAGTGAAAGGCCTAGTGCCCTCGGAGGATCTAGACTCTGATGATGACACCTCCCAGTCCCAAGGTTCTTGATTTGGTTCTTCACCCTTCTTGGGCTTGTAATTTGGAACAACTTTGTTTTTATCTTTTCGCCTTACTTATGTTTTGTAAGCACATGAATGCTGGTTTTCGCTGTCTGCCGCAGTCGATATGTAAATTCCAAGGTTATGACTTACTGCCCTATTGATGCGCACTGATTGACCTACGGGGGTTAGTTCGGATTCGATTTGGGTCTATGAGGGTGAACTGGGAAAAAAAGAGGAGACAGGGCTGATGTTCTGTCTCGCCCAGTTCCACTCTAGCGGGGGAAATTCTTCTCTAGTGGCCTTGCGCTGGCGGGAAAATCCGGCCCCAACGCCCAGACCGAAACAATACCCAGGCAATAAATTTTTCTGGGGTTTTTCTTTTTTCTTAATCTCCCAAAGGTTTCTAGCTTTACGAAGAAACTTTTAGGATAATCATTGTCTACCCCGAATCAATCCAACGATAAACAATCCAACTCATTCTCATTAATTAAACATCACAACCCACACATCCCAAGGATACACCCAGACACTCACACGGTTATTACACAAGCGCAAGACACGTTCAGATCCTCTTTACAAATCACCTAGTAATTTATCTAGACCCTTGCATCAAAATTAGTCAGGACCTTCTTTTCACAACAAGTTTCACGATACTCAAGCAGTGACCACTTCCATACTTTCAACAATTCAGCTAGCACATTGCACGTATCAAACTTTCAGACACGCATTTATTGTGCACATAACCGTATCATCACATCAGAGCAACAACAACTTCTACATTCATAGTTAATTCAGATAACAAGAAGCACACATTCATAGTTTCAAAGATACAATTCATAGACAAGTCCAAATTATTAGTTAGTTCACTCCATGGATGATCATTTCTGATCATCCATGCAATTACACAACCTCTAGGGCCAGATATCAATTGGAACCTTCTCAGTTCCAATTTACCTTGCTTGTGTTCCTTCGGTCCTAACCACGACGTCTAGTTCATTTTGTAGAGATACCCATTGGAATCAAGAGATACCAATTGGACTTAACTCATACCACAAGGGACACTTACACGAAAGGAGAGAAAGAAGATGGAACGACTTCCTAGAATGTTTCCTAGCTTCCCGAGGATTAGATGTGGACGTCAACACACCAATCCGTAGGAGTCTAGTCCACAGTTTGCTCTTGTACTAGGAGACTGGTAACCTGGGCTCTGATACCAATTTGTTATAACCCAACCCACCGGGTCGTGCGGGCACCTACTCTAACACCTAAGTAGGAAAACCCTCATATCCCAATAGTTAAAATATGCAGAAAATTAAAGAAAAATGGAGATAAATGAAATAACAGTGTTTTATAAATAAGAACCTTTAAAACTATTTCAGGTTAAGACTTGTAAATTAATTAACACCCCCTAGGATCTAGTCTAAATATGTACACGAGCTACTAAGAATACAAATAGAACATAAAATGAAATGACACAGCTCCCACCATGCAGAAGGAAACATAGAAGTTGCTGGAGGATTTCTTCGTCTTCACCTAATGCAACATCACCGACCCTGCATCCATACTATGCCAAAAAGGCATAGCAAGACTAGTATCAGCACAAAACCACCCGTAGTGGTAAGCATTATCGGTCAACCCGACTCCCACCGCATAACATAAGAATCCAATTAGCAAGAACATGCAATAAGACCACTCGGTTCTCCACCTTTACCCTCTCTCGAATACCTCGGAATTACACTAGTACCCTTACTACTAACTTCCGGCTCAGTCAACATACTTACTATTTTCATGATCATAGCTTAAGCATTCTAACTCATAAAAGATTCCCTAATTACAACTACCGACATTCCCCCAAAGGACTAATCACACACGACATACCCTAACCTTCTCTTCATCTTACCTAGTCCTTGCCATATGACAACTTTTATCAAAGGTTCCTAACCACTAACCACAAATCCCTTGCAACACACAGACAACCTTTCACTTTAACATTAACGACTCTTGAACCCCTTGCCCTTCCCACATACGGTATCACCTCCCGGTTTGGACCTGCCCTTCCTGGTTCATTCATTAACGAGATACATAACATGTTTACTCAACAAAGTAGAACAATCAAATATAAGTCCTCATAATCATTTACCAAATTCTAGAGAAATACAGTATCAGTTATCAATTACGAACAACGTACCAATCCAAAATTATCAAGATATACAATTATGTCAAGTCAATGGTTCTCTCATGGAACTCACACACAAAATTGTTAGTGTACCGGTACGTGGTACCCGTTCCAAGTTAGTGTTCCAGATCATGACACACGTTCCAATGTTTATGCCGGTACGTGGCAACCGATCCAATGCTTATTCTGGTACGTGGAAACTGTTCCATTGTTTATGTCGGTACGGGTAATCGATCCCTATTAGTGTGCCGGAACGCAACACCCGATCTATTAAACCATCCACAATCATAAGTATATTCTAAAAAGCATACAATCAAGTCATGATTCATGGAAATCATCATTCATCTATCCTTATTTACAATTAGTGTGATCAATAAAGCAATATTCGCAGACATAAATGTATCAGAATGAAGCAAGAACAAAAATATATCACACAACATGAAGTCATAACCATCACCTAGCCCTAGTTCATCGTTTAAGGCTCCATCCTACAAATAAGTCAACCTTTATTCGGTGCACGAAGGCCTACGCATAATTCTTACAATTGATTAACATTATACTAGGTAGTGAGCACAAATTTATAAATGCTCAATTAATAAACCTAGCCTACCTGGGTGCTAAGACGTTGCATGAGGATTTTAGCTTAATTCCTATTTTCAGAGCATCGAGACAGTGGATTTGATCGGGAATCCACAAGCTATCGACCTCCTTTCACTAGAAGTCTCCTTCTCCTTCCTTCCTAAGCTTAGAACTTTTTGAGCATTTCTAGGGTGTTTTCAGACTAATTTAGGTATTTTGGAAGACGGAGAATATAAGGTTTCGCGTTATTTACGTTTTGTCTCACCCATCCCGCTCTGGCGGCAACCTACCCCGCCGTGGCGCCACCGCCCTAGCGGCATCTGACCCACTCTGGCAGGAGAGTGGTCTAGTATTTTCCCAAAGATTTTCTTTTCCTAAATAACAACGATTCAGGTCATTATAGGAGTATCTCTAATTGACAACCATTACTATAAGCCTAACAATGATACGACTTTTCACCCACATTGCATAGGCCATCTTATTCCTTGCCAAGGTATAGGATGATACTGTAACTATGGATCTAGGCCTTCCCAGAAGCAGTGATGAGTCGCACGACGAATCAATGCTATCTTATCCTATGCTGACTACGTAGTTCTATGAGACTTTTGAGTTATAAAATACTCTAACCCAATTCGGTGCTTAATACAACTCCCAAAATAATAAATATCAATTATGCTCAATTCACCCTTTACAAAGAAAGGGATTTTTACTTTACTAAAGTACTTTTCATAAACATCAATCATACTCTTTCTTTTTCTCGACTGTCAAATAGTACATTGAAAACATTTGGTTCTCTTTCAAGGATTCTGTTCAAAACTTACAGTTTTAAAACGTATTCTCATGAACTTATTTTTCAAGCCCAAAATAAATATATGAGGAACTTTCATGCAATTTTCTTTGAAAACATAACTTTACTAAATCAACAGAGTTCATGTGATACTAAGAATGAACAACATTATAAGATTCATATGCAAAAATAGGAATCAAAACCTCAATTGTCAAAGAACCGAATTCAAATATCAAGAACTATGACTAGATCTTTTAGATGTGATGATTTCTTACTGAATTGAGATGTAGGGCGTGAGGACGAACTAGTCCAACACTATCAATAACCTTACATACCTGAAAGAACAATGTTCTTGAAGAATCTTGAAGAAGAACTTGATTAGAAGCCTTGAAACCTAGCTTGAAGGAGAACAATCAATAAAACCTTTCTTGAGATTCTTTAATTAGTTTCTTAAAATCTCTGAAGCCAAGAATTTGTATTTTCATTAGTGATTCATAATCGTATGGAGGAGTTCGAGTTGGAAAAAATGGAATTCTTGGAGAAGGATTTACCTTGAAGAAGAATCTTGTAAAAGATTTAAAGAATCTTGAATGTACGTCTTCTACTTTGATTTTTCCTTAGGGTTTTGCCTTAGGGTTTGAGAGAAGAGAATGTTATATTAAGAGATGAAAATCTGATTGGTTTGGGCCTTTCTTTAGTCAAGAAATTCGTTTAGGGCTTTCTTAAAGGTAAAACGATAAAAAGGACCCTTTTTAATGTTTTCTCATCAGCTAATTCGTCAATGCACTATATCAAGTTACTAAAATGGTCATAACTTTTTACTCGTAACTCAGATTGTTCCAAATTATTAGGTTATTAATTTGGAATGTGTATATAAATATTTTTGGAATAATATTTTTTTCACTTATCACAAACTAGAAAATAATTAAGAACCCTATTCATTTACCAACAAAACATTGTCCACTTTGTTATTTCCTTGAGAGAATGATTGCCAGTAAAAGTCAGCAGCATGTTTGCCTCAATCCAACATGTCTTGATTATGTGGATTTGAAGAAATTTGACTATTGAATAAAAGTATATGCCATTTGAGGTTTGCTTTAAGTCTATTTGATATAGAAAATTCATGTATTTTTCCTCACTCCTTTTCAAATTTTTTAGATTTAGATTTGGCATTCACAATTAAAATTAAAAAAGTTTGATTGAATCTTACATATTGTAATCTAGCAAATATAGAACAACTAAGATCATGTATCCAAAAAAACCCAATCTTATTGATAGAACAAAACACAATGTAAATTATGTCAAGAAATTCATCAAATACTTGGGGCAGAAATACTTTTACTTAAAAATCTAATAAAATATGAAAAACAAATGTTGGGATGTTCAGATTCTACCAAGGTCTCTACCTCCTTCATTACCACAACTATTTGCACCAAATCCACCTTCACTTGCTCCATCACTGCCGTTGCCAACAAGGCCTCCCACAATTTATTGTCGAATCCATGAACCTCGCGATGACCTATGCCAACACCAATTAGGTTGTTCCTTGTATCAAAAAGAAAAAAATTTCACCTCACTCTTGTTAGAGTTGTTGCTTTTGTGTTTCTTTATTGTAGACTCCCTCTTCGAGATGGAACATTCTTCTTTCCTTTTAATAGAGAATGTTTCAACAACCCCAACCTATGGATTAATAAGGAAAATTTAGTTATAAGTGTCTTGGCGCTTAATTGACGTGATGATAAAAGTTAGTGTCATGTAGTTTAGGGCGTCTTTGTGAAAATCACTTCTTTCATATATGCATGAAAGTTTAAGTAATCATCTCTTTAAAAGAAACTTTGTCAAACAAGCTATAGTATTCAAATAAAATGCAAATGATGTAAAAGTTTACCTCGTTTACTTCAGTGGTTTCTTGATCTACTTCAAGTTGGGATAAATCTCTGAATACATATTTTCTTACCTGCACAATAGAACGATATTATTTGTTGTTATGATAGTAATACTACAATACTATAAGATTTTTGTTAAGAACCATCTATTTATATGATTTTACGAAGTTCAAACTGTAGACAATACAAAGTAATAATATTACTAGCTCTAATTTTTCTTGATATATCATTGATTAGAGATTCGTTGGTCCTTAAGATAAAAAGTAGTTATATATAATTTTAAATAACTAACGAAAAATATGCAATATAAAATCCAAATAAGTTTTGAATGTGATAGTATTGTTGTAGTTTTGTAGTTACAACTTCATCTCATTCCAGTCTGAAATAAGAAAATAGGTTTACTTATCGCCTATCACACACAAGACAAATGTTGTGATTCTATTTATTTTTTAGGAAAAAAGAAAAGATAAAATAAGAGATAATATAATTAAGTGGAGGATTCATGATCGGTAGTTAGTAAATCCCAATTTGGAACATGACATAAAGAAAAGAAAATGTCATACAACTAGACCTCCCACAATTTATTGAACATTGTAATGCCAACACCAATTTAGGTTGTTCAAAAAATATTCTTTCTTGTATTTTTCGTTTGGTGTGAATATTCTTAAATGGCCATTTGTTCCGGGCTTTCCCTCCAAGATTGAAGATTTTATTTTTTATTTTTGGGAGGATTCTTCTTCTGACATTCCAATATACTTTCATTTAAAAAGTAAAGTTCTAAAAATATATAAAATACAAAAAAAAATAAAGTTGTCTAATTGCTAGTGTAACATAAACTTACCTTGTTTTTGTGTTTGAAATCCCTATTCATGAGGTTGTTCCTTGCTTCACCGAGAAACTTTTTGGCCTCCCTGATGGAATATTCTCCTTTTCTTTTATTGGAGAATTTCTCAACAACCCCAACCTTTGGTTTAATAAGGACAATTTAGTGTGTGTGTATATATATATATATATATAGCACTTTTAGCTTTTTTTAAAAAACTTGGTCAAACAAACAATTATTATCCAACAAAATGCATATAATGTAAGAGCTTACCTCTCTTACTTCATTAGTTTCTTGATCCACTTCCATCTTCAGCTTATCAAAACCTTGGAATATATAATTTCTTACATGCGCAATTGATCGATACTTGCGACCTTTGTTCTTGTGAGTGTAATACTGCAATCCAATAAGATTTTTGCTAAGGTTATGTATAGTAATTATTAATACATTAGCAAGTAATTATATTCACATGCTCTCATTTTCTTGATTTATCATTTCATTAGAGATTTATTGGTCTTTAGGATAAGAACAAGCTAGATAATTTTTGAATAATTAAAAAGAAAATCATACAATATAGAACTCTACATAAGTCTTGTATGTGGTAGATAGTTACAACTTCATCGCATACTAATTTGAAACAAGAAAACAATTTTGATTATCGCCTAACACAAACAAAATAAATTTCCTTTTTTTCAGAAAAATAGAAGAGAAAATGAGTGATAATATAATTAAGTGGATGATTCACAAAATTGGTATTCGGTAAATTCCAATTTGAAAGCATGACGTAAAGAAAGTAAAATATCATACATGTTAGGGGTATTTTTGAGACCTTCCTTTTGAAAATAAAACACATATAGCTTGATAGATGAATATATATGAGTATAATTTACTTAAATTCCATAGTATTAAGAGCTAATTATATTATATCCCTACTCATTTTCAATTTTATTGTTTTTAAATTTATGAATCTCGGATACATCAATAGACTTACGGATACATAGGTGAGGGATGTATTCGAGAAGGGAGGGATAAATCAGAGAGGGAGGGAGGATAGGATATTTGGATATATCACTAGACTTTCGGATACATCAGCTAGACATCCAGATACGTAGGTGAGAGATGTATCACAAAGGGGAGGGATGTATTCGAGAGGGGGATAGAGATGTATCACCGAGAGGAGATTGATGTATTCGAGAGGGGGCTTTTAAAAAATAATTCAAATGGTAGGAAATTTAAGAGATTATGGTAAAATAAGATGTGTATTTAGGTAATTTTTCCAATACATAATGCATTTGTGTACATACTTGAGGAAACTAGTAAGTTTCAACATTCATATGAAAAAAATACATCATAAAAAATTGTATTTACCATGTCAAATGCTCCACTTTCACATTGTCTCCTTTCAGATACCCATTCATGTAGCATCTCCTTGTATTTACGATTAAGATGGTGAGGATCACTAATTGATTCATTTGCAGGATCTGTCCTAACCTTTTGTGGTTTCTAAATGGTGTACCAGTTAGCTTCGTCTTTAGAAGGTTTAATTCGGAAGCTAACATTACGAAAGATTGATCTTTTCTTCCTCTCATCAGTCAATTTTTTGGGTACTTTTAAAGCTTCAACATTATTCTGCAATTGAGATAATATGTTAAAGTTTTGGTGCTATATTAGAAGCCATCTCTTATTTCCCAAATTACAAAAATAATAATCTCATAAACCTTTTTTTAAAAATATTTCCAAAAAACTTACGTAAAAAAACAAATTAGTGATAGAGTATTCTCAATTAGAAAAAGAAAAATAGTTAGAAGACAACATACCACCATTTGAGCACTATTGATTGTCGAAACTGGTGCCATATAAGGAACTATATCTCGACAAGTTTTCATTTCATATGAACAAGTCATGTTTATATGAAGATGGATATTAGAAAATTTTTGTAGGAAAAAAAAAGAGTAAAGAAAACTTAAAGAATAATAGTTGAGAAGTAATGTGGTATGAGGATTGAAATATCAAGGACTATATATAAACAATTAAATTGAGAAGGTGAAAGTAATTTTTAAGATAGATAAGGATGAAATTGATAAGATAATATTGATATATAACTTTAGCTCCTTTAGAAAAAAAATCACGATAGTTGGATATTTTGTCAATACTTATTTAGTATTTGTAGAAGGTGTTCTTTTATAAAAAAATTTACGGTATTTGGATATTTAGTAAATACTTGTTTACTATTTTTAGAAGGTATCTCTTTAGTCTTTTAGTAAAAGAATTACAATATTTTAATATTTGGTCAATACTTATTTACTATTTGTAGAAGGTGGAATGTTCGAGGAGACCCTTCTGTTTATCCTGATTTGACTAAACTTATGTGGCATTAATTTTGCTGAGTTGGATATATTATGCGGTTACACATATATAAAAGTGAGTGAACACAAATTTTAAATTAAATATATATAAAAAAAGGATTATCGGGGTGATGGTTTGGCGGGGGGAGGGGATTATAGAAAAAAAAAATTAAAAAATCCTGAATTTGCTTTCATCTTTGAACTTTTGAACTATATATATAAATAGGATAAGGTGCAAGTACCCCTAGACTATGACGAAATCTCAAAGATACACCTTAACTAAACTAAGGTCATATTACCCACCTTAATCCTTTTTTTTTTTGTAATTTTGTACGCCTTTTTGGCTTACGTTACATCCAAATATCTCTTTCACGCCTCAACTGCGTCCAGTCACGGGGTGTGCCATGTAAGCCAAAAGGTGTACAAAATTACAAAAAAAAATGAGTTTAGGGGGGTAATAGGATCTTAGTTTAGTTAAGGTCTATCTCTGCAATTTTGATAATAGTCTTCGGGGGGTGGGGTACTTGTGCCTTATCCCTATAGAAATAAAAGACATAATATATAAGTATGCCATTTAACTTGCCTTTAGTTTGCATCTATACCCTCCAACTTTGGGTGTGCACAAGTAGACACTTTTAAATTATTGAGAAGTTAAAAAAGTGGACAGTTGCGTCGTACGTGGCATAATACATGTAGGGTACCGTGTTGGAGGTGAATTTCCACGTATAACGCCAAGTAGGACATCTGTATCTTCTTATTCAACTCTATACAAGTTTAAGTACCTACTTGTGCATCCAAAGTTGGAAGGTTTTGGTTCTAGATAAAGTCATGTTAAAGAGAACATTAATGTATTATGCCTAAATAAAATGATGATTCCTTAGGCAACATTTTGAACTTTATTTCTTACAAGAAAGATAAAAAATGTCACCTTTGAGTTGTATGTTTCTTAAAAATTAGAAGAAATTAAGTTCTTCTGAAAGATTTTCCTTTCAATATACCCTTTAACTTGACCTCATTTCATATTTATGTCCTTCAAATTCGGGTGTGTACAAGTAGACACTTAAACTTGTAAATAGTTAAACAAATAGACATACGCGTCTTATGTGACATCCTACATGGCGATTTGTGTCTTATGTGGTGTCATAGTTTAAGTGTCTACTCATGCACACCCAAAGTTAGGGGGCATAAATGTGAAATGAGGCAACTGTGTAGAAATTTGAAATAGCTACAATTTTTTTTTTGTTTTTCTTGTTTTAGTGACCTTTTCATTTTCTTTCTTTGAAATTTTATAATTAGATTTTAAATAATTGAAGGAGATTAAAACTAGTCTGTTTTAAAAAAATGCATTTATTTTTTAATCTTTAGACAACTTTTTAATTTCTACAAATTTTTTTACTTAGTGTCAGTCATATATATAATTCTTTTGTCAATGAATTGAAGGTGTGGGTGTTTAGGCGAAGGATCGTTGTATACTTATGTGTTGTATCTGCTTCCTATTATTGATGAATGGATTGGTTATCCATTTTGTTGTGGTAGGCTAGGGTAAGGCCTAGCCCCTGATCTCCCTCGATCACTATTTTGAAATTATAATTTTATCGTTTGAATCATGGACGTTCTTGATCATCGGTGAATTAAAAAATATTCATTACTATAAATAGTTGAATTGGTCAAGACATGATAAGAAATACATCATGTCAACATTATTACAATGTATGTAATAATAAAAGAGTTGGCACAAGGAAAATGTTTAAATAAGAACCATTGGTGAAATAGCACACACATGAAAAATAGTTATTTGAGGAAATGGTGGAATCAATCACCACCACCACCATGGCCCCATACTCCTCCGGCACGAAACCACTACCACCATTATGACCACCACCACCGTCGTTTTCTCCCCATCCATGACCCTCACTATATCCAATGCCAAAACCAGATCCTCCATCACTACCTCCTCCTTCACCACCACCTCTACTGCTGCCTCAACAACCATTTGCACTGAAGCCGTGACCTTGCCATATCCAATGCCAAAACTAGATCCACCATCACTACCTCCTCCTTCTCCTCCACCACCACCACCAATTAGGCCCCCTACAATTTCGCCAAATCCATCATTTTCACCCCATCCATGACCCTCGTCAAATCCAAATCCATTGAAGTTAGGTAAATTGGGTAATAATGGATATACTGTATGGAAGCTTCCTTGCTGAGGAAGTTTGCACTAGAACTCCATAAAAACAACAATTAGCATCACCTCTCATCTAATCTTTGTAATATCTACTGTCAGGCACACAAAATAACCATAACTTTGATTAGTGGCACAACTAAAAATTCTATTACTACTAATGAGAGAATTCAAAAAACAATGTTTGACTTGAAATTTGAATTGAGGCATAAACTAATTTTTAAATCACTATTACTATGAAACTTAAAGTTCCCTAAATGTTAAGGGAATTTAACAATGTTTACATATACAAAACTATTTTATCTTATTTACTCAATATTATATTGCAACTAAACAGATTCAATTAAACCCCTTCCAATAGTTAGCTCCACTTTTAACAACCACAACAAGAAATGAAATTTTAAGTGATGACTTTTTTTGGCAGCTCATGTAGCCACCAAAAAAGTAAGAGTTTTTGCGGTGAATGCGCCACAAAAAATATCGAAGTGAGAACTAGTTGTTAGCTTAAAATATATATGCATGGTTTAAAATTATGTAATACTATGTGACTCATATGAAGTTCTCCAAAAATATATTATTTTTAAAGTATCCGACAAGCGATTATTATTATTTTTTGAAAAGTTCAAGCAACATAAATTTGAAGAAGAATGTATCTTACTTTGCTTTCATGGCCTTTGTTTTGTGAGGCTAAATGCTCGCCATAAAAATGCTAAAATATTACTTAGAATGTTGTATTAATTAATATTTGAGATACTATGAAAAATCACAATAGATAGGTAATGGCATGGTTATTGGTTATTAACTAGAAGTACAATTAATTCATCTATAAATATTTGCAAAACGTAAAAAACAAAAAGAAAATTGAAGTGAATGTATACGTAGTTGAACAACAATAAAGAAAAGGGAGTTACTAAATTATGTCTTGAATTTTGATTATTTATTGGAAGTATAAAAAAATAATACTTTCTCCGCTTCAAAATATTTGTCGAATTTTCTATTTACACGTCCATTAATAAAGATTAATTAAGAGGGTATTTGTTTCTGATATTTCGATCATAGTTGTCACACCCTGACCCTACACCCTGGATGTGGCCGGCACTCGAGAACCATTGATGGCCCAAGCGAACCCTTGACCTCGCTCAACTCTTAGCAGAAGACTTACTAAAGTGAAATAGAATAACACAAACAACTCAACTCATATAAGTGTTCAACGCATAGTCTTGAAAACATTAACAAGGGAAATAAAAGAAAGACTCCTTAAGTACTACTATCTATCTATGAAGCCTCTAATACTATGAGGGATGTCGGGAAAATGCCCCCGATCATCCTAACAAAACTGAAATAATGGAAATAAATAAGGGATCCTCCGCAAGCAAGGAGGCTCACCAAAACTAACTCAAACTGCTATGGTATCAATGAAGCACCTGTTGATGACCTTGATCTCCTGTATCTGCATCATGAAACGATATTGGCCAAATGGAATCAGTACATAGAATGTACGAGCATGTAAGGGGAAACACTGAAAATAACATGAAAGCTTGAACTTGGAAAAAGGAGTCATACTCACTTCAACTCTACTCAACTTAACCTCAACTCATGGTTACTAAACTCAATGAAGTATAAGAACAACAATAAAGATGCATTTTATATAAAATATTTAATATAGTAGATAAGAACTCAATGTATTTAAAAATACAATGATAACTCAGTTTGTATGTAAAGATACCAAATAACTCAATTTGGGAAATTCTCTAACCGACAACTATCACTATGAGCTATGTGATGCTGCCAGATTTGTCTTATACCTTGTCGAGGTATAAGACATCCTCAACTAGATGGATCCAATAAGTTGTGCTTTAAAATATGACCCTTTCTACCCACGTTGGCTACATGGTTTATGAGATCTCTGAGTTGTATGAACTCGTCCCTATATCGGTGCTCAATACTACTTCCAAAAATATACTCAGCTCATATGTTTAAAAAGCATTTCCTCATCCTTAAGCTTTGAGATTATTACTCAAAAGGTTCTCTTAAAAGATATTATACTCAAAAACTCCTTATGAGCTCATTTGGAAATTGATGTTTCCCCTCATTTTAAATGTAAAAACATTTACTCTTGGGAACATAGATTCATTTGGAAAAATAAAATTCAATTCTCCTCATACTCAAACTCAAGTACTTAAGTCTTAAACAAGTTTTAAAAGATCATAAAAGACTTCTCAAAATGACTTGAAAGTACACTCAAGACTTTACTCTTAACTCTTCATTAAATTTGAATTATGAATTCAAGGGTTATGATTCATGTTATGAAGGATCTCTTAATGATTAGATGTAGTTTAGAGTACTTAGAATCAGAAAGGAGTAAAGGTACACCTTAAAGTAACTCAGACGGGTCAAATGACGGAAGCAGGACGGGGGCAGGTGACCTTGGCGCACTAAGTGGTGCAGGGCATCAACCCCTAAACTTCAGAGGCGCAGTTCAGGCGCACCAGTCTCTGTGTAACACCCATAAATTTTTTGAGCTAAGACTCGAACCATTCTTCGTTGTGAGTTAGATTTTACCACGGAATTTAAAATTCTCTTAAGTTTTAAGGTCTCTAGATGAAGCACCTTGAGTTCCAAAAAGAACTAAAAAGAATTCATTCAAGTCATTAATAGGTTTTTTTAAGTTTTGGGTAAACTTCAAACGACCATAACTTTTAGTAGATGATGAGTTATAAGACCCATAAGATATCAAAAGAAAGATCTCTGAGTCCTCTTTACAACACCACCAAGTTTGCAAATTTTTGAGCTCGTATGAGGAAGATATGCCCATTTGAAGTTGGGCTGTCCAATTAAGGAAAGTTACCCGAAAATATGAGGGGTATTTTGGTCTTTTCCTTACCCAATCAGCTTAAAACAAATTTTAGTAATATTTTGTGGACAAATCTGATTTGGTTCACTTTTCATAAATCAAAATAAGCTTAGAGTTTTAGAAGAGAGTTCATTCAAATCATTTCTATGTTCTTTTAAGTTTGGGTCAATTTTGAACGACCATAACTTTTAGCAGAGAATGAGTTAGGAGACTCATAAGATATCAAATGAAATATCTCTTCCTATTTTCAACGTCATTGAGTTTGCTAATTTTTGAGCTCATATGAGGAAGATATGCCTTTTTTAAGTCAGGTTGTCCATTTAACGAAAGTTACCCAAAAATAGGAGGGGTGCTTTAGTCTTTTCCTTACCCCCACTTATTCTAAACGTGAATTAAACCCAATTAAGGGTCTAACTTGGTTAGAATCAGTTTCATTCATCCCCAAAAGCGTTTAGGTTTTAGAGAGAAGATTCAAGAGGAGAAAAAGTTCAAAGTTTCAAGCATTCTTTCAAGAAATTCAAGATTTCGCCAAGAACCTAGTTCTGTGAGGTATGTTAGTGGGACTACTACATGTCACCCATGAAGTTCATTTAGTTGACTAGTTCATGCCTGTAATTCTGCATGAACCCTAATTTGAGAAATCTTTTGCAAACCTTTTTAAAACTTGTTTTAAGACTTGAGCATTTGATTTTGAGGAAGAGTAGAGTTAAGTTCATTTTCTTTAAAATGATATATGGGAACTAGTATTCTCAAGAGTAAATGTTTTTACATTTAAGAAAACAGGAAACCCCATTTTCCGAAAGAGTTTTCATGAGCAATTTTGAGTACCATCACTTTTAAGAAAAAGATTTTTGAGTAATAATCTCAAAACAGAGAAAGACTTATGTTTTTAAAAACATATGAGCTAGTATATTTTGGGAGTAGTGTTGAGCACCAATATGGGGGAGAGTTCATACAACTCATAGCCCCCATAAACCATGTAGCCAACGTGGGTAGAAAGGGTCATACTTTTTAGATGATTATTTATTGCTTTTTAGCATAGACTAGTGAATCCACTTAGTAGTAGGTTCTATGCCCTGGCAAAGTATAGGACAATTTTTGCAGTGTGGGCTAGATGTTGTATCATTACATAGCTCATAGTGATGGTTGTCGGTTAGAGAATCTCCCAAAGAGTTATATTGTATTTTATTTATTCAAGATGAGTTATTATTGTATTCTTCAATATATTGAGTTGTTATCTGTTGTTTTAAAAGGTTTTCAAATATTGCTTATTTTCTTGTTAATTTATCTTGAGTTGAGTATCTTATTATTGAGTTGGGCCATATTTTCTCTGAGTTGAATATCTTATTATTGAGTTGAGCCCTATTTTCTCTAGTTTGAGTATCTTATTATTGAGTTGAGCCCTATTTTCTCTAAGTTGAGTTGAACTATGTTTCATTGAGTTGAGAAGAGGTACGTATGGGTTGAGAAGAGGTTTACTATGTTTCTTTTCCATCTGTTCAAGCTTATGTTTATGCTTTAGAATTCCCTTTACATGCTCGTACATTCCATGTACTGAGCCATTTGGCCTGCTTCATTTTATGATGCAAATACAGGCATTCAGTATCATCAAACATGCGTTTTGTTATGGTCGTGTGATATTCCAGTCAGCTTTGGTGAGCCTTCTTATATTCTAGAGGACTTCACCTTTACCTTACGGTTAGTAGTTTTGGAGATGTCATGGGTCTTGTCACGATATCCTTCTGTAATAATAGAGGCTTTATCGATATACAAGGTTGAGTAGTTTTCAGTATGTATCTTCTTTAAGTTGTTGTTATAAAATCTGAGTTTCTCTATTTAGTATTTTTTTAAGATCATTGTAAAGATTGAGTATTTGAGTAATTGAATTTATTTCAGTTTTAAGATTTTGTATGCTTGAGTTAGTCTTTCGGTTGTAGCCATCCAGGATGAGGGTTCGCTTGGGAACCCGCAATGGTTCTCAAGTGTCAGCCACGTCCAGGGTGTAGGCTGAGGTCATGACGAACTTGGTATCAGAGCACAAAGTTCACGTGTCCTAGGCTGTCTACGAAGTCGTGTCAAGTAGTATTTTATTTATGGTTGTGAGGCCCTCACTTCTACAAATGAGAGACTACATACATTTAGGAAAAGTTTTCCTTCTTTCATACTCTTAATTGTGCAGTAGAGCTATGTTATAGAAACTGATTCTAACTCGTGCGTTCTCATATCTATTCAACTACCACTCACACTAGAGGTGGTTGAAAACCAAAGTCAGTTCTTTATCGATGAGTTGCTCTTAGCAAAATCTTGAGGTAGTCATGAGACTCCAGAGGGGCTTGAGAGAAGCCCATGAGTGTGTTAAGTGTTGAGTTTCAAAGGAATGCGCTCATGTTTACATGAATCATATGTTCAAGCAAAAAGCGAGTTGTACTCTCTTCTCTAAGCCTTGTTTTAGCTGAGATCCTTATGAGGAGGTATGTTTAGAGCTTGGGTAGTATTTTCATCCCAAAAAGGTAGCATGAGTAACGAAATTATAAGCAATAGTAGTGAAAGTGCCCAGAGTTAGAGGAAATTATGTAGAGGTTGTGTATTCAATGAAAGGGAGATAGTGATAGTGCAGATTATGTTATTGCAATCATGCACCCAGTCAATTAGAAGTGATGAGTTCCTTTACGAGTGAAATAAGGAATAATAATGTTGTAGAGAGTTCTTGATAGAAGAAAGAGGAAAATTAATAGTCATGATGAGATAGAGTATATTTTAACCAAAATAGAGTTGATCTCGATGTGCGATCATGTTAGAGGAGACTAAATATATGTGTTGAATAGGAGAACTGAATATTCATGAAGTGATAGATCTAAGCTAGGGTTATTATTTGTTTGAGAGGGTTATAATGTTCCAATGGTTATAGAACCGATTAACTAATGAGGTATAATAAGTGAGCAAATAGTATTTAAGTTGTGAAAAGGGGATGTAGACAATTTTAGAGATGATGGAATAGGTCTGTAGCTTCCAAGTGTCCGCTTTAGACCTAAGGGGGAGATGATAAAATGAGAAATCAAGTCCAGTGTTGAGAATAAGATAGTAATGAGCTTAAAAGAGTATGGGAGATATCTTTTCAAAGATCTTTTAGTAGTGGAGTGATGTCAGAAGAAGAAGGTTAATGTTCTTATCGTGATAATGATAGTGTGATAATTCCATCCATGGTTATAAATAATGAGGAAGAGGATGATGAGGTTTTACTATGAGAAATAGTTAAAGAAGAGCCCTTAGTTGGTCTCGAGTAGTAATGCAGGAAATTCTAGTTGGTATGGTAGAGATGATAAAGGAATGAGAACTTCTTAAGAATCTGGTTCGTATGAGTCCATGGAGTTGTTAGAGTACTAAGCTTGAATGTGGTATTGTTAAACATGAGATAGTTCTTGATATGAGCCCAATGTTGATTAAATGTGGTGGTAAAGAGTAATATTCTTGGGATGAGATTCCCTATAGAGAGGTAGAGAACCCGAACCTTAGGATTTGGGTTCAGCTTGAATACAGCAAGAGCGTGCCATTAGACTCAGACCTTGGCAAGAGAAGTCACGTGCCCTTGTGGGAGCTATGAGTTGCAGCCAATGAGGCATGATATTCCTATTCTTACTTCATGCATAAATTTCCTTTTTCCCAGATAAGGTAACTGTAGAGAGAGTGTGACTATGTTCACAGTAGCATCGTTCTTGACTTAGGTGCTATATGAGGTCCCAACTCTTGGTATGAATCAGTCCAGCTTGTGTTAGTAGGGAAGTTTATGAGTCAAAAGAGAGAGTGAGAGTAACCCCGTTTCATTCCTATTCAAGTCATCCTTCTAGGATGAATGATCCCAAGGGGGAGATAATGTAACACCCCGGAAAATTTTTGAGCTAAGACTCGAATCGTTCTACGTTGTGAGTAAGATTTTATCGATGAATTTAAAATTTTCTTAATTATTAAGGTGGCTAGATGAAGCACCTTCAATTCCAAATAGAACTACAGATAATTCCTTCAAGTCATTCCTAGGTTCTTTTATGTTTTGGGTCAACTTCAAAAGACAATAAATTTTAGCACAGGATGAGTTAGGAGACCCATAAGATATCAAAAGAAAGATCTATGAGTCCTCTTTCTAACGCCATGAGTTTGCTAATTTTGGAGCTTATATGAGGGAGATATGCCCGTTTGAAGTCAGGTTGTTCAATTAAGGAAAGTTACCCAAAAATATAAGGGGTTTTTGGTCTTTTCCTTACCAAATCAGTTTAAAAGGAATTTTAGTAATATTTTGGGGATAAATTTGATTTGGGTCAGTTTGTATAAATTCGAATACGCTTAGGACTTTAGAAGAGTGTTCATTCAAGTCATTCCTAAGTTCTTTTAAGTTTTGGGTCAACTTTAAACGACCATAACTTTTACCACAGGATGAGTTAGGAGACCCATAAAATATCAAATAAAATATCTCTGAGTCCTCTTTCTAACGCCACCGAGTTTGCTAATTTTTGAGCTCGTATGAGGGAGATATGCCCTTTTTAAGTCAGACTTTCCATTTAAGGAAAATTAGCCAAAAATATGAGGGTATTTTAGTCTTTTCCTTACCCCCACTTATTCTAAATGTGAAATACACCCAATTAAGGGTCTAAAATGGTTAGAATCAGTTTCATTCATCCCCAAAAGCATTTAGGGTTCTAGAGAGAAGATTCAAGAGAAGAAAAAGTTCAAAGTTTCAAGCGTTCATTCAAGAAAATTCAAGATTTCGCCAAGAACCTAGTTCTTTGAGGTATGTAAGCTTCCATAGTATTGGGTTTGCTCACCCACAGACCAATGATGAGTTTCTTTTGCGAATCTATCCATAAATATTGAGAAAATTAAGTTCTTGATGAGTTCTTGATAAGTGTTCTTGAAGTTTCATTCTAAAACTTGTTTTGTTGAGGTTTTGAGGAATTCTTGAGATGAAAGTTAGTGATTTTTACTATCCAACCTACATCCAATCATCAAGAAATCCTATATATCAAGTCATGATCATGGAAATCATAATTAAAATTCAAGGAAGAGTTAAGAGTAGATTTAAGAGTCAAGTCTTGAGAGTTCTTTCGAGTCTTTTGAGAAAGTCCCTTTGAGTCTTTTGAGGAGTCTTCTTCAATTTCTAATAACATGTTTCAAGACTCAAGTAAGCGAGAATGAGAGTGAGGAGAACTTTTTCATGAGTCTACACTATCATAGAGATCCTTCATATCATGAATCATAACTCTTGAATTTATAATTCAAATTCAAGAAACAGTTAAGAGTAGAGTTCAAGTAAGTCTTCAAGTTCAATGTGAATCCTTTGAGATCAATTATCGATTTGATTTTAGTTTTGAGAAAGTAAGTATGAGAATGAGAAGAGTTGTATACACGAGTTCCATATTGTTATGTAGACTTTTGAGTCGAGTCGTTCATGCTAATAAATTCCGCATGAACTCCATATATTGAGTATCTTTGAGAAAAGTAGTATCTTCAAGTTCTAAGTCTTGAGAATGGAATCCTTTGCGATTATATTCCTAGTCATGGGACTACTGCATGTTACCCATGAAGGTCCTTGAGTTGAGTTGTTCATGCCCATAATTCTGCATGAACCCTATTTTGAGAAGTCTTTCGCAAACCTTTTTAAAACTTGTTTTATGACTTGAACATATGAGTTTCAGGAAGAGTAGATCTGAGTTCATTTTCTTTATAATGATATATGGGAACTAAGTATTTACAAGAGTAAATATTTTTAATTTAAGAAAAGAGGAAACACCATTTTCCAAATTAGTTTTCATGAGTAGTTCTAAGTACCATCTCTTTTAAGAGAAAGATTTTTGAGTAATAATCTCAAAACATAGAAAGAGTTATGTTTTTAAAAACATATGAGCTAGTATATTTTGGGAGTAGTATTGAGAACCGATATGAGGGAGAGTTCATACAACTCACAGTCCTCATAAGCCATGTAGCCAACGTGGGTAGAAACGGTCATACTTTTTAGATGATTTGTTATTGCCTTTTAGCATAGACTAGTGGATTCACTAAGTAGTAGGTTATATACCTATAATGACCCGAACCGTAGTTATTTAGGAAAAACAAAAATTCAGGGAATTACTGGGCCACTGTCTCGCCAGGGTGGGCTAGATGCATCCAGGGCAGGGGCGTCACGGCAAGGTAAGCTGGCGCCAGAGCGGGATAGGCGAGACAGAATATAAATAACGCAAAATCTTAATTCCTCCTTCTTCCTAAAATACCTATCTTAGACGTAAAACACCCTATAAACCCCCAAAAAGCTGCTCTAAGCTTGGGAAGGAAGGAGAAGGAGATTTCTAGCGTGAGGAGCGCGGTGGATAGTGGATTTTCGGTCAAGATCACCATCACCAAATCCGATAACAATAATTGAAGTCAAAACTCCGTGCAGCTGCTTGGCTCCCAAGTAGGCTAGGTTTTATTAATTTAGTAGTTTTAAATCTGTGCCCACTACATTGTATAATGATAATCAATGGTAGAATTTGTGTGTAGGCCTTCGTGCACCGAATAAATGATGATTAAATTCTAGGAAGAAGCCTTAGATGATGAAGTACGGCTAAGTATAGTCGAGGTATCGTTAAATAATATATGTCGATGAATACTTAGGGAGATGATTGTAAATTGATGTTTTGTTATGTACATTGTTATTGCTTCATTATAATACGTGTATGTATGCGAATGTTGCATTGTTGATCACACTTGTTGAATGCCATAAAATCATGACTTGATTGTATGATTGTGAGAATGTACATTGTGATTGTGATTGTGGCTTGTTGAATGGATCAGGTGTTGCATTCCGACACACTAAGTTGGATCGGTTGCCACGTTCCGGCATAAATATAGGATCAGTTTCCATGTTTCAGCATAAAAATTGGATCGGATACCACGTTTCGGTATGCTAACTGTCTGGGTTTGGGTTCCATGAGAGGACCAATGAGTTGACTTTATTGTGTATCTTGAGAATTTTAAATTGTACGTCGTTCGTAAGTAATAATTGATGTTGTTTTCCCTGAAATTGTTAAATGAGTCTGATTATCTATTTCTGATTGTTCTACTATGTTGAGTAAACTAATTATGTATCTTGTTGATTAAATGAACATGAAGGGACAAGCCCAAACCGGGATGTGATACGGTATGTGGAGAGTCAAGGGTTCAAGAGTTGCTAATGTCCGAGTAAGGAGTTGTCCGTGTGTCACGAGGGTGAGAAGTGGAGGTGGTGTACGTGATGTAAATACTTAGGTAGACTCAACTTGGAGAAAGGGATTCAGGAGTGGTTAGTCAGAATGCTAGTAGTTGTAATGGTGGACTATTATATGCGTTAGAATGGTTAGGCTATGATCAAGAACCTAGTAGTAGATTGACTGAGAAAGAGCTTAGTAGTAAGGGTACTAGGGTAATTCTGAGGTATTTGAGAGAGGGTAAAGGTGGAGAAGCGAGTGGTTTTATTTCATGATCTCTCTAGTTGATTTATTATGTTATGCGATAGGCGTCGGGTTGACGGATGATGCCTACCAGTATGTGTGGTTTTGTACTGATACTACTCTTGCTATGCCTTTTTGGCATAGATTGGATGCAGGTTGGTGATGTTTCATTAGATGAAGACGAAGAAATTCTCCAGTAACTTCTACTCTTCCTTCCGCATGGTAGGAGCTGTGTCTTTTATTTATCATGTCATGTTTGCACTCTTAGTACCTCTTGTACCTGTTTAGACTAGATCCTTGGGGGTGTTAACTACTTAGCAAGACTTAACCCGAAATTGTTTTAAAAAGTTCTTATTTATAAAACCCGGTTGTTGCATTTATCTCTGTTTTCTTTAAATTTCCGCATGTTTTAACAATTGGGATATGAGGGTTCTCCTACTTACGTGTTAGGTGCCCACACGGCCCGGTGGGTTGGGTCGTGACAATACCCAAGCAAAGTATAGGACAGTTTTGGCAGCGTGGGCTAGACGATGTATCATCACATAGCTCATAGTGATGGTTGTCGGTTAGAGAATCTCGCACAGAGTTATATTTTACTTTATACAAACAAGTCAAGTTATTATTGTATTCTTCAATAGATTGAGTTGTTATCTGTTGTTTTAAAAGCTTTTCAAATATTGCACTTTTTCTTGTTGCTTTATCTTGAGTTGAGTATCTAGAGTGGAATAACTTGAGTTGAGTATCTTATTATTGAGTTGAGCCCTATTTTCTCTGAGTTGAGTTGAACTATGTTTCATTGAGTTGAGTTGAATGAGTTGAGAAGAGGTAGTATGTTTCTTTTCCATTAGTTTAAGCTTTTGTTTATGCTTTAGAATTCCCCTTACATGCTCGTTCATTCCATGAACTGAGCCATTTGGCCTGCATCATTTCATGATGCAGATATAGGTATTCAGGATCATCAACAGGCGTTTCGTTGAGGTCGTGTGATATTCCAGTCAGCTTTAGTGAACCTTCTTATATTTCGAAGGACTTCACTTTTACCTTACAGTTAGTAGTTTTGGAGATGTTGTGGGTTTTGTCACGATATCCTTTTGTAATAGTAGAGGCTTCGTAGATATACAAGGTTGAGCAGTTTTCAGTATGTATCTCTTTGAGTTATTTTTATAAACTATGAGTTTATCTATTGAGTATTTTTTCCAGATCATTGTAAAATTGAATATTTGAGTAATTGAATTTATTTCAGTTTTAAGTTTTTCTATGCTTGAGTTAGTCTTCTGTTTGGCAGCCAGTCAGGATGAGGGTTCACTTGGGAACCATCAATGGTTCTCGAGTGCCGGCCGGGTCCCGGGTGTAGGCTCGGGTCGTGAAACTCTCCCCTGAAAATCCAACGAATTTGTTTTCTCATTTTTTGACCCTAATTCGGCTAGAATCGAATGGTTTCTTTCAAACCCTCTTAGATTTGTTTACTCAACTTATTTACATGAAAATCTACTCAAAAACCCTAAAGAATAGTGGTCATTAAAAAGAGCCTCACCTCAAGAACTCTACCAAACATCAAAATTCAAGAACGAAGAATAACACTTCAAAAACACTCATCAAGAACTTAAACTTCCCAATCTTTATGGATGAATTCAAATATGTAAATCATGATTGGCGTGTGGGTGAACGAACCCAACACTATGAAAACTTACATATCTTAATTTGGCGAAACAAATCCTCGATTCGCAAAAACCTTTATCGTTCTTCCTTTTCTCCTCTTTTCCTCTTCTTGAACTCCTCTCAAAACCCTAGGCGTACTTAAGAATTGTAAAACTGACCCAAATCAGATTTGACCCCATAAATATCTATATCTATATTACTTTAAAAGCATGAACTCCTAACTTGAATGTTAAATTACTATAATATAATATCCCGAACGTAGGTCGTGACTTTTTCGATGAGTTGTGACTTTTTCCGAAGGGTTGTGATTTTTCGATGAGTTGTGACTTTTCCAAAGAGTTGTTACTTTTTCAATAAGTTGTGATTTTTCCAAAGGGTTGTGACTTTTCGGAAAGGTCATTACTTTTCAGATAAGACACCAGAAACACTTGTTCATACTATCCTTTGTTGACTATAAATAGAGGGGGATTCCCTCTCATTTTTCAACCACAATATTTTTTTAATCTTCTACTCTCCTTCTTCTTGCATTTTAAAATTTTTGTGTGATTTATTGTCATTGAGTGATTTCGAAGTTTAGCGGAATATGAGGTACCACTATTCTGATGAAGTAAATCGTTCTATCCTAAGAGGGTACATTCTATAACCTCGAGTACTTGAGAAAAATATTTTGATGATATAGAAATATATTTTGCTTAATATATACATTAGTATGTAATGTTCCAATATATGAAGTTAACATGATGTAGTCTAAATTTATTTATTTATTTAACAATTTCTCTTGTGATGTAAATATATGCTTCTGAATATCTTTTCCCAAAATTATTTAACTTCTCAAGAGTTACACTACAACAAATTTGGTTATCAATGCCGAAACATTTGGTCACTTAAAACACATATTTCGTCTCAAAAAATCTTTCGTGATGAAGTAAAAATCGTCACTTGTTTGTCCCTAAATTATGGGTCACTAAAGGTATATAGTGACAATTTAGTGTTTCGTCACCAAATAAAGTTGTATTAACTACAAAATTTATTTTTTGTCACCAAATGCATAGTATTTATGATGAACTAATTCGTCAAAAAAGTATAAAACTTTGTAGTTAATAGTGTGTTTTTGTCACTAGAAAGGTTATTAATATCGACAAAAGTAACTTGTCACTAATGCATTACTTTAGTTAGTGACGCCATCAATTGTCTCTACAGTTATATATGTTTCGTAGTCAAACAAAAGTAGTTTCTACACTAAAGATGTTCTTTTATATACGAAAAGATATTTTGTCCCCAAATGTATAAAATAGTGACGATTTTGTGACTTATAATTTTGTAGTTAAAACCTATCATGTTGTCACCAAAACAATAATTTACCGACACAATAAAATTGTCACTAAAAATTATCATAATTAGTAAAATTACAGTTATGATAAAATACAAATATAATTTGTGGTTAGAAATATATTTTATTGTTAATCAAAAGACAATTCTAATACAAATGTTCTGTCACAAATGTAGTCAATTTATTACAAAGATTTGAGTATGTTGAATAATACAATACAGTGTAATTTAACCACTATGTCTTTCTCCTATGTTATTAGCTTCACTTGTTTTGAGTGAATCAAAACTTAGAGATGTTATTCCCAACTTTATAGATTTGTTGATGAAACTGCATTTACACACCTCCCTTTACCAATTGCATGTCTCATATATTTTTTTCCATAGACTGCTTCATTTCACAAGACCTTTCTTTCTTCCCATGAACTCTCTTGGTTTCAATAGAATCTCCATCTTAAAAAAGAAAAAAAACAATTCAGAATACAATCATAAATACAAAAACTGGTTGATACACAAATCTTTTTTTCTTGAAGTGTATTCAATTATATCTCATATATGCTTGTGCCTCAACTTTAATTAATTTATGAAAAGATTTTCTTTTCAGTAAAGAAAAAAGAACATATAAATTACATAGGCTAACTAGATCCAGCACTCCAAGTTCTACAATATTGACCTGGAGTTTGCTCAATGTTTTTTCAAGAACTTCAAATATCACCTAGCAAGAACAACATACCTAGTGAAACCCACTAAGTGAGGTCTAGGGAAGGTAGAGTGTACACAAACTTTACCAATACCTCATGGAGGTAGAGACTATTTTCGAAAGACCCTCAGCTCAAGTGCATCAAATCCAAGTAAAAATAAAAGAAGAAAAATGAAGCAAGCATAACACTTAATAAGAAAAAATTGTGTATATTCAATAAAGCATCAACTCATATATAAAAAAAACATTGTGCCGAATATTTGCATAGTTAGTAGATATAGCTATTTACAGTGTAAACTGCAAGTTATGATATCAATCAACTATGTCTTACGCGCAAATTAGTTGTGGTTATCATACAAATTCCCCAACTCTACAATAATACCCAAATGCAATAAACAAAACTAACAACAATGTCATTAAAGGGAAGCACAGACAAACTCAAATTTTAGTTGGGGAAAGTACTTCACTAGTAAATGAAATTAATTTGGTTGTCAAGAGTTCCAAAACAACACTGACTTAATGAATTAATGGTGAAAGGTGAGATGGAATAAATATTAGAAGAAGAAAGGTGAGATGGAATAGAATGCGAATATTGTCTACATGAAGCCTCAAGAGGGTTTTCCCAAATTACTCTCTCATAGTCATATGTTCTGACATGGACTAGAACAACCTAAATAATTTTAGAACCTTTGGAGGCACACTGGATAGAACATTCACTGTCAACAAGTATAAGATCAATTTGGAAAAAACAAATATCATCCACTTGTAGAGCACTTTTCCATTCTCCATATTCCAAATAACATGTTTATGGAGGTAACATTTCCAGCCATTATTAAATCCAAAGTTCAGAATTTGGAAAAAGCACTCTTTCCTTCCAAGGTTGCACTACAACAACTTTTTGTCATGAGTAAATTAGTTATTACTCTCTGTCTCAAAATACTTGTCACATTTTGCTTCTTGAGAGTCAAACTTTATGAACTTTGACCAACATTTTAATGGGAAATCTTTCACCATATTAATATGAAAACAATTACAACTTGTAGTACTTCCTATATACTTTTTCAATATCTAAATTTTATTTTAGAAAAATTAATTAATCCAATTTAATACTATTAATATGAAAACAATTACAACTTGTAGTACTTCCTATATACTTTTTCAATATCTAAATTTTATTTTAGAAAAATTAATTAATCCAATTTAATACTTTTAATATGAAAACAATTACAACTTGTAGTACTTCCTATATACTTTTTCAATATCTAAATTTTATTTTAGAAAAATTAATTAATCCAATTTAATACTTTTAATATGAAAACAATTACAACTTGTAGTACTTCCTATATACTTTTTCAATATCTAAATTTTATTTTAGAAAAATTAATTAATCCAATTTAATACTTTTAATATGAAAACAATTACAACTTGTA
Source organism: Solanum tuberosum (assembly GCF_000226075.1). NCBI lineage: Eukaryota > Viridiplantae > Streptophyta > Magnoliopsida > Solanales > Solanaceae > Solanum > Solanum tuberosum. The sequence goes on along the minus strand of NW_006239112.1, from coordinate 909,726 downwards.
GTACTTCCTATATACTTTTTCAATATCTAAATTTTATTTTAGAAAAATTAATTAATCCAATTTAATACTTTTAATATGAAAACAATTACAACTTGTAGTACTTCCTATATACTTTTTCAATATCTAAATTTTATTTTAGAAAAATTAATTAATCCAATTTAATACTTTTAATATGAAAACAATTACAACTTGTAGTACTTCCTATATACTTTTTCAATATCTAAATTTTTATTTTAGACAAATGAATTAATCCAATTTAATACTATTTTGGGACAGAGAGAGTATTTAACAGCTGATGATATTTAAATTTCTGAAGAGAATTTCATTAGGAGGGTCTTTCAATGCTCTATCCTTTTTCTGTGGTCAAAAAACCATGTAACATATACTTTCTTGAAATAAAAAAAGAGGAGCACTAATTGGGACTAAATCTATGATGTAGAAGCTAACCTCCCATGTTAGCAACCAAGAGAATACCATCTTGAATCTTGAGTACCTTAGAATAGGTTATCATTCTAGTAATGTGTATTGACAATAAACTACTTATAAGACAAAAAAAATGTGTTAGTAATTGCAGCACAATGAGCAAAGTCCTAATCAACATTCTTAATAAGAATTGTGGTAGTCCAAAAATCAGGATGAGAATAAGCTTGAATAAAAAGCTCCAAGTTCCTCGATGACACTAGATTCTTAATATGTATTTGAGGTGAAACATACCAGTCTAAGGAGATCCCTTCACCTACCCTCGTAAGGTAGCAAGAATAATAATACCGAAAGACTACTGGTTGTTTGAGAAAATAGAGTAGATGTCAAACACAACACAATACTCCACACAAATTACAAAACATTGAAATCTACACACACATATAAAAATATAAGTAAAAAGTAAATCAAATAGTCCAAAAATTCCCACCTCATTGTAACAACTTGAACCGTCGTTATTTAGGAGAAACAAAAATCTGGGAAAATTCATGACCACTGTCCTGACAGAGCGGGCAAGATGCCTCTAGGGTGGCGGCGCCAGAGCGGGGTAAGTTGGCGCCAAAGTGGGATAGGTGAGACAGAATGTAAATAACGCAAAATTCTATTTTCTCCTTCTTCCTAAAATACATAAATTAGTCGTAGAACACCCTAGAAACCCTCAAAAAGCTGCTCCAAGCTTCGGAAAGAAGGAGGGAGAGATTTCTAGTGTGAAGATGTCGATGGATTATAGATTTATGGTCAAGATCACCATCACGAATCCCAGAAACAAGAATCAAAGACCAAAACTCTGTGCAGCTGCTTGGCGCCAAAGTAGGCTAGGTTTTATGAATTGAGTAGTTATAAATTTGTGTTCACTGCGTAATATATGTAAATCAACGGTAGGATTTATGCATAGGCTTTCGTGCACCGAACGAAAATGGGTAAATCCTAGGAAGAAGCCTTAGATGATGAAATAAGGCTAGGTATGATTGAATTAATGCTTACATGATATATGATGATGAGTAGTTCATTGGGTTGGTTGTGATTCTATGATTGGGTGTGCTATATTGTTATTGATTCATTGTAATATGTGCATGTATGTGAACGAAGTTGGTTAATCACACTTAAGGTGAATAAGTATGAACAAAGAACTATATGTTGTGAATCACTCTTGTTGCATGATTGCATTGATATACATTATGATTGTGATTGTGGATCAGGTGTTGTGTTTCGACACACTAAGTTGGATTGGTTGCCACGTTTTGGCATAACTATGGGATCGGTTGCCACGTTTCGGCATAACCTTTGGATCAGGTACAACGTTTTGGTATGCTAACAGTTTGGGTTTTGGTTCCCTGAGAGGACCAATGATTTAACATAATCGTATGCCTTGAGGATTGTGAAACTATACCTTGTCATAATGATAATTGATGTTGTATTTACCATAGTTGTTTATGGTTGTGAGGACTTATGTTTGATTGTTCTTCTATGTTGAGTAAACTTGATATGTCCCTTGATATTGAGTGAACCGAAAGGGGCATACCCAACCGGGATGCGATACGGTAGGTGGGGAGTCAACGTTTCAAGAATTGTTAATGTAAGAGTAAAAGGCATCGTTTGTTGTAATGGCGAGTAGTGGGGGTAGTGTATGTGATGTAAGTGCTTAGGTGGATCTCACTTTGTAGAAAGGGATTTGTGGTTAGTAGAAAGCTTGACGTAATGTACTATGTGGCCATGATTGGGTAATATGAAGAGGAAGTAAGGGTATGACGTGATGCGGTTAATTGGAATATGTGTAGTTGTATTTTGGGGGACTTTCTATGTGCTAGAATGGTTAGGCTATGATCAAGAACCTAGTAAGTAGGTTGACCGAGAAGGTGGTTAGTAGTTAGAGTACTAGCGTGATCCAAAGGCATTTCAAGAGGGCGTAAAGGTGGAGAAGCGAGGGGTTTTATTGCATGCTCCTACTAGTTGTCTTCTTATGTTATGTGGTGGGCGTCGGGTTGACTGATGATGCCTACCAGTACGTGTGGTTTGTACTGATACTGCTCTTGCTATGTGTTTGACATAGTCCGGATGCAGGTTGGTGATATTTCATTAGATGAAGATGGAGAATCCTCCAGTAGCTTCAATTTTTCCTTCCGCATGGTGGGAGTAGTGTCTTTTATTAATTATGTCCAGTTTATACTCTTAGTAGCTCTTGTACCTGTTTAGACTAGAATCTTGGGTGTGTTAGTTACTTTACAAGTTTTAACTTTAAAGGTTTCATTTTTAAAAGTGTTGCTTTATAATAAGGTAAAAGGTCGGAGTGTTTATGATGACTGTTAGTGTTGTGAGTATGATTCACTAGCTATGCTCTAGTGTGTTTTCACTTTTGTGGGTGGATCCCTAGTGGTGTATCAGGTGTACCAAATCCTGCGATGTTCTCTTGTTCGAGTGGGAAGATTAGGAAGATTTGGTTATTTCGAATGACATAATTGGTGTTTTCTTAGGGTTGTTAAAGTATTTTAGTAGTTCTACATGTACCACCTTGCTTATCAGAATTTATAGAAGAGCTACCATGCATATTTGTGGTTGTCCGGCAATCTTAATATTCCTCTAGTCGTCGAGGACATGTATCGATTATGTGTGGTTGAAAGAGGGGATCATTGGGTGCAATTCTACTGTTCCTAAGAGGTAATCTACAATTACTAAATCTAGCATTTCGATATTGTTGTTGGAGGGGTTGTATGCTTGGCCATATCCCTCGATGAGTGTCTGATTTCAAAAGATCAAATTTGTTATAACTTAAGCTCATGGGAATTTATGTTATGGGATGGAGATATTGGTAAGAACTATAATTGTTTGGGTATTATGAGTGTGTGTTGGATTCAGGTTCACTTCTATTTGTAACTAGTATTGACTTGGAATTTTATCACGCTTAAGTGCTAGAGGATTCGTCCGGATGATTGTGTGAAGTCCTTAATAACATGTTGTAGATTTGTGTACGATCAACTTTGGTGGTTGTTGGGAATCGTTTTTGTTGTAGTTATGTTTATTTACAACAATATTTATCACTCGGGTATTGATATGACTTCATTGAGGGATTGTATGGGAGGATGTGTAGGTGTTCAATTGGTTGGTTTGAGGTTGATGATGTGAAACCTTTTAGGGTTGATTTGGTGAAAGATGTTCAGGGTAAGGTGAGAAGTATCCAATCTAAGCTTCTAGCAACCCAGAGTCGACATAAAAAGCATGTGGGACAAGTATCCCCAGTTATTCGATGATTCAGATACTACTCTATTCTTGCTTTAGACCTTTTCTCCTAGTTTGTCACTCGAGGACGAGTGATGGGTAAATTGGTATCTATTGTAACGACCTGTTCGGGTCGTTATAGAAAAGTCAATGGGGAAAGAATTGGGGCCAGAACACTTTTGAGTAGTAACTTTGGATTTCCTAGCCAAGTCCAGATTTGGACGAAATCGAAGTCAGTGAGGTCTAGGGAAATCTTACCAATAAGAGATCTAATTATGATTTTGATCACATGACTAGATAGCGAAGACGTTACGGAACCCGTACGATTTTACAGAATTGAATTCGGTTGAGTAGAACTTTCAAAACTGATCTTAGCGTGAAAAGGTATTTTCTAAGTGTCATGGGATGAAGGCGTGTTGTGAAATGGGGGTTTGGAATTCTTAATTTTGCTCAGCGGTTCCGTGCAGGCCTCTAGGATCAACTGCTTTAGCAGCTGGGCACTTCAAGCCCTTCAACAGGTTAAACGTGCCATAAATGAAACAGTTATGAAATATCTGGGCCGGGTCTCGAGTGAGGGATATAGAAGCTAAGGCAAGCAATCAGTACACGAATCCCTTCCTCTAGAAGGAGTGAACCCACCTACAGTGGCAGAGAGTTTGATAAGACTCTCGGAAGGAAAATGCTTTCGGAGATCGAGATTTTATTTTCATCGAAAACGAAGAAGGCCGAGGCAAGCAAATGAAGGGAGGCATTACGGGCCCCGTCTTCCCAAACCAATTTACCTATTTGAGATTGCGGGGCCGCTGTGGCCTGTTGGGTCCTGCTGTGGCGGGACAGTCGCGACTTAAGTCGGAAATAAATCCCAAAAAATGTTTTATTCTGCACTTTGAGAGCTAAGGAACAACCCCAGGGGTTTTCTTGACACTTTTCCACCATTCTAGAGGCTAAAGGTAAGGTTTTCACTCCCCGAATCCATTTTTCGATTCGTAGAATATAAATTCGTGGGTAATTATTGTTGGGGAAGGGTTTTGATATGAAACTAATGGTGGAAAAAGCCTTAAATTGGCTATTAGGATCTTGGATTGGTGTAGGGTTATCAGGTTTGTTATAATCCAGATAATTAGACCTTTGATTGTTGATCCTTGAGTTAATTGTATATTTTTAGACCACGAACAATCGGGAAGAATCCGAAAAGGAAGATTCAAGTGTCTTAGGGGATTCAAGCTTGGATTCGAGGTAGGTGATGGTTGTGATTTCATGTTGTTGTGATATATGTTTGTAATTGCTCATTATAATTCATGTATGTATGCGAATGTTACATTATTGATCATCCTAATCGTAAATGAGGATAATTGAATAATTATACGCCATGAATCACCTCTTTGGTATGATTGTGAGAATATACATTGTAATTGTGATTGTGGTGTGTGGAATGGATCAGGTGTTTCGTTCCGACACACTAACTTGGATCGGTTGCCAAGTTCCGGCATAAACATTGGATCGGTTGCCACGTTACGGCATAAACATAGGATCGGTTGCCACGTTCCAACATAAACATTGGTTCGGGTACGACGTTATGGTATGCCATTACTTAGGGTGTAGGTTCCATGAGAGAACCATTGAATTAGGTTCCGTGAGAGGACAATTGAATTGTGTTATGTATTTACTTGTGATGAATACGTTCATATTTAATCATGATTGATACTGGAAGACTGTATGTTGCTATTAATTGATAACCAATGTGTATTATTGAGAACGTGGGATGCTACATTAATCCGGAAAAGATGACTAATATTGTATAAGTTCGATATATGCCTGTTTTATAATGTTGTGGTTACTTTATGTGTTTCACTTATTGGGATAGTCGTGTGATCCTACCAGTACACTGTGGTTGCGTATTAATACTGCACTTGATTGTTCTTTCTTAAGTATAGGGCATCTTCAGGCGGCTATTGATAGACCTCAGCTAAGTGACTATCGATCATGATAGAATTCAAGGGTGAGCCAGCTCTTTCAGGCTGCCATGGATCTCTCTTGTTTAAGTCTTGATAGACCTCAGCTAAGTGACTATTGATCGTGATAGGATTCAAGGGTGAGCGAGTTCTTTCAGGCTACCATGGATCTCTCTTTTTGAAGTACAGTCTTTTCAGACTCAGACTATTTGTTTAAGGTGTTTGTTTAGTTTTGGGGTTGTACCCCTCGTTCTTAGACTTGTCGTTAGTAGAGTTTTAGTACAATGACTTTCAGGTTCTAGGGGTTGTTCTTCCCCATTAGTTTGGTTAGTTGTTTGTTAAAACCTTGGAGTTTATGGGGACTCCATTTTTATAGTCATCTAACCTGCTTCTGTATCTTTAAATGCCTTAGTTTTCATAAAATTTATTTGTTTTGGTTGTAGTAATGGTTCTCCCACAAGAGGGTTTGTGTGGATGCCAATCACAACGGTCTGGGTTGTGACGACATTCACAAAAGAATCTGCAATATTCTTTAGTGCAAAGCTTATTATTAAAATCATTCCTTAAATAAGAAATACTATTTACTATAACATACATTTTCTAAATTGGTAATCACATGCAACACATGTGTCAAAAAACTAGTTACTAAAAATGTTTAAAGCTGATGGGGTAAGGAAAAGACCAAAATACTACTCACTAATTTAGGTAAATTTCCTTAACTAGACATGATGACTTCAAACGGGCATATCTCCCTCATCCAAACTCAAAATTTAGCAAACTCGGTGGCGTTCGAAAGAGGATTCCAAGACCTTTCATTTGATATCTTATGGGCCACCTAAATCATCATGTACTGAAAGTTATGATCGTTTGAAGTTGACCCAAAACTCATAACTTAAGCTTAACTTGAACAAATTTCAAATTAGCTATTTACAAATTAGTTCTTTCTAAATTTAGCTATTCCTATGGCGGGATGTTACAATAGTCCAGGGGGTACTTGTGCCTTAATCATATAATAATTAACAAAAAGCTCAAGACATATTTAAAAAATTGAAGGCACTAACTATATATGCATATATACATATATATATATAGTTAGTAAGAGTAGAAATCTTAAGTTGTTTAGGATTTGTTATTTATTGTATTTACTTATTTATGTTTTGATTAGAATTTGTTACTTAGAGAAGTTCCTAGTCCTAGTTTTATTTTATTTTTACCTTTATAAATAGGAATGTTATTAAAGATATAAAGATAGAAATATACATAAATACAAGCAAATAGATAGAACTTGAAGTAAGAACCAAGAACCTTTGACTTTATAAATAAAATATTTTCCTTCAAATTGATATCAGATCTTCTACGATCCTTGTAGAAGATCAAAGAGTTTCCACTACTGGCGGGCGGCTATGACCTATGTCTGGCCAATGAACATGTTGACAAAAGTTGAACGAATAATATATGCATGAAAAAAACATGATAGGAAGAAAGACTTACAAATATATTGCAGATTTAAAGAAGTGCAAACAAGCACAAGAGGAAAAAACTCTTCACTAGATTAAAAGTTGGAGAAAGTAAAAGAAAAACAAAAAAACAAAAAGAAAATGAGTTGATGGGAAGTGGATCAACGAGAGTTGGAGAGAGAGTCCTCCAACACCAAAAATATTTTTTTTTAAAAACAGACACAAAAAGAAAAGGAATTGATGGGAAGGTTTCAACGAGAGTTGGAGAGAGAGTGCTCCCTCACCAAAAACAAAAATAAAAGGCGTTTGTGGGAAGGGAATCAACCTTTGTAGTTGGAGAGAAGTTCTCCAACACAACCAACAGAAAAAGTATCAAAAAAAACAAAAAGAAAAGGTGTTGGTGGGAGAAAGGCATCTACCTTGGAAATTGGAGAGAAGTGATCCAACATATCCAAGAGAAAAAATATCGTGAGTTGGAGAGAAAGTGGTCCAACACTTGGATGTTGGAGAGAAGTGCTCTAACACAACCAAGAAAAAAATATCGTGAGTTGGAGAGAATGAGCTCCAACACTTGGAAGTTGGAGAGAAGGTGCTCCAACACAACCAAGAAAACAAATAAATGAGATTTGAAGAGAAGTACTCCAACAATTGAAGATTGAAGAGAAGTATTCCAACAATTGAAAGATTGGACAGAAGTTTCCAACAATTGAAGATTGAAGAGAAGTACTCCAATACAACAACAATAACAATAAGAAAAAGGCAAGAGTATACAACTTTGAATTATGGGAAAATGTTGGAAATAATAACTCAAAGTTAGAGTAGAAATCTTAAGTTATTTAGGATTTGTTATTTATGGTATTTTCTTGTTTATGTTTTGATTAGAATGTGTTAGTTAGAGTAGTTCCTAGTCCTAGTTTAATTTGATATTTACCTTTATAAATAGGAATGTTACTAAGATAGAAATATACATAAATACAAGAAATGGAGAAGGGCCTAAAAATCGCCTCAAAAATTTGAATTGGTACAAAATTACCCTCAATCCACCTATCGGCTCTAAAATTCCCTTGACGGCCACCTTTCGACTGAAAAATACCCTTATCTCTAACAGATCATACTCATTAGGTGGATGGAGGGTAATATTGTACCAAATCTCATAGTTTAAGGGAATTTTAGGCCCATTTTCGTTAAAATAATTTGAAATTACTTAATGTATAAGCTCACATGATTGACTTGATTTTGAATTTCATAGTAAATTTAAAATTATAAAAAGGTTAGGTGTCTACTCTCTACTCCTCCCTCCTCGGCCCTTCACTTCCTATCTCTTCCAAAAAAAAATTCTATATGGATCTTGTCCACCATTTTATTTTATTTTAAATTTATGACAAAAAAGAGAGAAAAAAGGAGGAAAATAATGATGCATTCATATAGAAATAATTAGTTCAATAAAAGATGACTGAATTAAACAAATATGTACAACTATTACATTTTTTTTTGTGTACCCAAAATTAAAATTAAATGAATAAAAATAATCATTTCTCTTATCCCCACCCTCATCCTATCATGATAATAATACTAATTAAAAGAATATAAATATGTGAGTTCATTTCAAGTCTGAGTCCTAGATATCCTAATTAAGTGTCAAGCCCCAAACTCAAGGGGCGCAACTGGCTCCTAATGCCAAAAATTAGACCCGAGCTAAGCCTGCTGAACCATTTACTACTACCGCATGGCGGCCACACGCAATCAAGAAAACAAACAAGTATATCTCGGCTTAAAACTAAGCCCTCGTCCAACAAGGCCCCTGTCAAATGATCTATAAAAGAAACATCTACTCCCAGGATATCATACAAATAAATAGTCAACTAGCACAGAAGTCCTGATTGGGTTGTCGAGGCCACCATGATATCTATACCAAAACTAAAAGCAAGTATATATCAATATAATACATCAAACAACTCACAAGCTTCAGCAAACCAACAACATAGGCGAGTATGTCCGTAACGTAGCTATACACCCCACACACTAGTCTGCAAGCCTCTAAGAGTAGTAAAGATTAGCGGGACAAGGCCCCAGCCTACCCATAAAGATATATACAACAAAAGGTAACAAACCTCCCAACTATCGCAGCTTCGGAGGAAAGGGGCTAGCCAATCGGATAAAAGTGAATCGTGTTGCTGAGGAGGTCTACTCGGTCGTCTGTCAGGACTTTCATGCATGAATGCACCACCCCCAAGGCAATGGGGCGTCAGTACAAAATAATGTACAGAGTATGAAAGCCAATATACTATGAGGAGGTATCCTGATATACTAGAATAATCTGATAAATAAATCAAGGATACGATAAGTGTACTGACGTGATCCTAACTAAAGTTATCAAAAATAATAAAATAACAACGTAACCATGCCCCCATAAGCTCGGAAGGTACAAACAGCATAAAAGACCACCTACTCAGTCCCCCATAAGCCCGAAAGGTGCCAATCAGTCTATATACCCCTATCGGTAGTCCCCTAGCCCCATAGGCAGTCACATAGCCCTCTTAGGCATTAATATAGCCCCATAGGCATCACATAGCTTTCTTAGGTATCAACATAGCTTATAGACAGCTCTAGCCCTCTTAGGCAACAACATGGCCCTATAGGAACCACACAACCTTCTTTGGCGTTAATATTACCCTGTAGGCAACTCATAGACCTCTCAGGTATCCATATATCCCTGTAGGCAGAACATAGCCCTTCTAGGCATAGATCACATTCCTGCAGCTAACCACGATAGCCCCAAGGGAAACAATAACAATCTAATCGCTAAAAGCGAGCAATTTAGTTATAACCAACCTATACAAATAGCCTCTAAGTCATGTCCAACATAGGGACGCTACTAACGGAATAAGAATCCCGACAAGGGAGGATTATATCAACTCAATCAGCCAACAATCAACAATAATGGCTACAAGTATAACAAGGAGAACAACCCAATTACATTGCTCCTAAGCTTTAAGGAAACATTTCGTAAGTAGGGAATAGCCTTAACATATCTTTTTCACTAAATTCACGTGTCCTAACGACTTTACTCACAACCTCCTTCGATACTTGATTTTAAGTTCGTAATACACCTCATAACTTTAAAATATTCCCAAGGCCATGCTGTCCACACACCAAAGTATGATATGTTAGGAAATCGATAAAACAAATTATACTATGTTGGCGAGCTCAATGCGCAGAACAACTTTTGTCAAGGACTTAAGTCACGAAAATTTGTACCTTGGCTGATCCTAGAAGTGGGTTTGTGAGTTTACTGGTTATTCACCAAGAAAAATGGAGGAAATATGTAGAAAAAGTTGAAGAAGATTATATATATATAAAGTTCCACAAACCTAGGGGATCCACCTCACCTGCCTTCTTGCGCAGTCTTGCAAAAACGCGAATATCTCTCTATTCTGAAGTCGTATAAACAAATGGGTTGATGCGTTGGAAACTAGACTCGTAGACCTTCGATTTCATAGGTCGTGGGTACCATAAATCTTTATATATTGGGAGAAAACGTCCGAGACATGTTACCCAAATTTCAGACAAATCTTTGAAAAGGAAATTACGGTAACTTTCGCCAACTTTTATTTTGCCACTTACCTAACTTCAAAACTTGAGATACAACCCTTGAACACGTAAAATATCACATAAGACATCATTATTACTTTATTACCCACCCTCTTGGTCTTTCCACAAAGATACGAGTCCCATTTAGACGTTTTGAAAAGTCAGGGTGTTACATCCTTCCCCCCTTAGAAACATTCGTCCTCAAATGAAAAAAAAAAATTGTGTCACGCTGTTTAGTTTGTCACTATCCAGGAACCTAAAATGCAAAAAGTCTAACCCAGGCGTCTCAAAACATGACATAAATAGCTAAGCATTATAGCTCTACAATAACAGTGCGAGAAAATATACAACGACAACAATAATAATTGTAAGCAACAATATATAAAAAAATTGGATAGGTATCTAACCTCACTGCACTAATATAAGCTGTTATGTCATCACCCTGGGGTATGAAACAAGTGAGGATATTTGGACCTCATGCCATGCTCAGCTTCCCAGGTCACCTCTTCTCTATTCTTGTTTCTCCACAATACTTTAACCGAAGCCACCTCTTTGGTCCTCAATTTACGGACCTGCCGATCTAATATGGCAACTGGAGTTTCCTCGTAGGACAACTCCTCTGTGATCTGAACTTCCTTAACTGGGACAACCCGAGAAGGGTCTCCTATGCATTTCCATAACATAGATACATGGAATATTGGATGAACAGATTCTAGCCCGAAGGCAATTCTAACTCATAAGCCACTCGTCCTACCCTCCGAAGGATCCGATATGGCCCAATGAATCTTGGACTAAGCTTGCCTTTTTTACCAAATCTCATAACCCCCTTCATAGGCGAGACTTTTAAGAATACCCAGTCATCGACGCAAAACTCTAAGTCCCTTCGTCGCACATCTGGGTTTGATTTCTGTCGGCTTTGAGCTGTTAGCAACCTCTCCCGTATGAGCTTGACCTGCTCCACTGTCTGATGTACTAAGTTGGTTCCAATCAACCGTAACTCACTTACCTCGAACCATCCAATGGTGGATCTACATTTTCGCCCATACAAAGCCTCATAAGGTGTCATCCCGATGCTGGAATGATAACTATTATTGTATGCAAACTCTATAAGAGGTAAGTGGTCATCCCAACTCCCCTTGAAGTCTAGCCCACACGCCCGTAGCATACCCTCGAGTGTCAAAATTGTGCGCTCAGCTTGGGCCATCTGTATGAGGGGGAAAGGTTGTACTAAGATTAACTTGTGTCCCAGTCCTTTCTAGAAGGACTTCCAGAAGTTGGCGGTGAATTGTGCTCCTCTATCAGAGATAATAGATACTGGGACACCCTGTAGCCTAACAATTTCCCTAATATAGAGCCCTGCATAGTCTTCGGCAGTAAAAGTAGCCCTAACTGGTAAGAAGTGGGATCATTTTGTTAGTCTAATCAACAATTACCCAAATAGAGTCAAACTTGCAACGCGATCGAGGTAAACCTGTAATAAAATCCATATTAATTGTTTCCCACTTCCGAAAAGAAATGGCTATCTCCTGAACTAGCCCAGCGGGCTTTTGGTTCTCAACCTTCTCATGTTGGCAGTTAGGACACTGTGCCACAAACTCAGCAACGTCCTTCTTCATCTCGTGCCACCAATATATCTCCTTCATATCATGGTACATCTTCGTCAAACCAAGGTGAATAGAATAACGGGGATGGTGTGCCTCTTCCATAATCTGATGCGGAAGCCCTGCAACATTTGGAACACACAAATCGACCACTGTATATAAGGAATCCATCTCCTGCTATATCAAATGCTAAAGTCTGTTGATTCTGAGACTTGGCTCTGAGCTTCTTTAAGCTAGGATCCTCTTGTTGCCGTGATTTTACTTCTACAACTAGAGATGATACGGCTGTGTCCTGAATTGTTACCCCACTTTCTTCTGCCTCTAACAATCTGACTCCCAAGCTAGCTAACTGATGAAGCTCTCGCGCTAGCTCATGCTTCTCAACACCTAAATATGATAAAATACCTATAGATCTTTGACTGAGGGCATCAACTACCACATTCGCCTTTTCTGGATGATATAAAATAGCCACGTCGTAGTCTTTCAGTAACTCAAGCCATCGACATTGTCAGAGATTTAACTCCCTCTGTCTAAATATGTATTGAAGGCTTTTATAATCTGTGAAGATGTCAACATAAACCTATACAAATAGTGTCTCCAGAGCTTTAACGCATGCACAACTGCAGCCAACTCTAAATTGTGGGTCAGATAGTTCTTCTCATGCTTTCTCAACTACCTTGAAGCATATGCGATATCCTTACCATGTTTCATTAGAACACATCCCAACCCAACACCAGATGCATCACAATACACCGCATAGCCTTCTGAACCATTTGGCAATGCAAGAACTGGTGATGATGTCAACCTGTCCTTCAGCTCCTGGAAACTATTCTCGCAAGCGTCAGTCCACTGGAACTTAGCTTCTTTTTTAGTCATCTTCGTTAATGGGACTAAAATTGAAGAAAACCCCTATACAAACCTTCTGTAGTACCCAGCTAACCCTAAGAAACTACGAACCTTAGTCGGAGTCATGGGTCTGGGCCAAGTCTTTACGGCCTCAATCTTTTGTGTATCAACCACAATACCTGCATCCGATACAATATGGCCTAGGAAAGCTACAGAGTCCAACCAGAACTCACACTTAGAAAACTTTTCATAAAGTTCTCGGTCTTGAAGAACTTGAAGGACTGCTCGCAGATGATTTGCATGCTCAACTTTTGAACGTGAATACACCAAAATATCATCAATAAATATAATCACAAACAAGTCTAGATACAGCCTGAATCTACTATTCATCAGGTCCATGAACATTGTTGGGGCATT
>NW_006239112.1:894546-896021 GCF_000226075.1 Solanum tuberosum | reverse complement strand
TCTTTGGAACGTCTTTCTCCCGAACTCATATCTTGGGGTACCCTGATCTTAAATCAATCTTTGAAAACCACTTAGCACCTTGTAACTGATCAAACAAGTCATCTATCCTCGGAAGGGGATACTTATTCTTTATAGTTGCCTTATTCAGCTGCTGATAATCGATACACATTCTTAGTGAGGCATCTTTCTTCCTTACAAACAACACTGGTGCACCCCATGGTGAAGCACTAGGCCTAATAAAGCCTTTATCCAGCAAGTCTTTCAGATGATCCTTCAACTCCTTTAGCTCAGTAGGAGCCATTTTATAAGGAGGGATAGATATGGGTTGTGTACTTGGTAGCATATTGATAGCAAAATCAATTTCCCGTTCTGGAGGGATACCAGGGAGCTCGTCTGGAAATACATCTAGAAACTCATTTACTACCGAAATAGACTGAAGAGTCGATGATTCTACATTTATATCATAAACGTGAACAAGATGATAAATACAACCCTTGGTAATCATCCTCCCCACCTTAAGATAGGAAATAAACCTACATTTCAGCATTGTTGTATCGCCTTTCCATTCCCGAACTACCTCTCCAGGAAAGTGGAATCTAACAATCTTTGTTCGGCACTCAACATTAGCATAACAAGACGCTAACCAGTCAATACCCATAATGACGTCAAAATTGACCATCTCTAACTCTACGATATCTACAGATGTCTGACGGTCGATAATTTCTACCGTGCACCCTCGATAGACTCTCCTGGCAAAAATAGACTCACCAATTGATGTAGATACAATAAAGGGTCGATCTAATGAATATGCTACTATACATAACTTCCCAGCAATAAATGGAGTAACATAAGACAGAGTTGATCCAGGATCTATCAAAGCATAAACACAATGGGAGCAAACAATCAATGTACCTGTCACAACATCTGATGATGACTCTGAGTCCTGTCGGCCGGTTAATGAATATGTACGGTTCTGTCCACTACTAGAACTAGATGCTCCTTCTCTGCCTCCGCCTCTACCTCTATGTGCTGAAGTCTAGGGTCCACGCCTGGTAGACTATGCTGATGAGGAAGAACCTACTGCTAACCTGGTCGACTGACCTATACCACCCTAACCTATGGTAGGGCAGTTTCACCACCCATGCCCCTCCTGTCCACAAGAATAACAACATGTGGAACCCTGTCTGCATCTCTCGAAATGCATCCTACTGCAGGTAGCGCAACGCGGCGGGGTTGTCCTAGCCTGGCCTGAACCCCTCTGTTGCTGTAAGCCTGATGCTCGTGAACCCTCACCTGGGCCTAATTGTTCCTGACGATAAAATCTACTACCCTGGAGCTGCTGTGGTGGAGGTCTAGGTGGCTTAATAGAATATCGGGGTCTAGGACCACTCTGAAAATCTCTCTGCGAACCAGCGGGCCTAGCCCTCTTCTGTCTCTCTCTCGACCCTCTCACTCGTATACTGTAGATGTCGACG
>NW_006239112.1:854002-894330 GCF_000226075.1 Solanum tuberosum | reverse complement strand
GGTCTGGGACCACCCTGAAAATCTCCCAGTGAACCAGCGGTCCTAGCCCTCTTCTGTCTCTCTCTCGAGACCCTATCACTCAAATACTGTGAATGTCGGAGATCCTCTATGCCTTGTGCAAATGCCTGAATTCACGAGATATCCATATTATCATTTAGTGCAGCGGTAGAACAAGCATCGATATAGTCTGAGTCGAGCCCACCCACAAATCTATGCACCCTATCATGCATCGTACAAACAAATGCTGGTGTATATCTAGCCAATGAATCAAATCTCAGCCCCGTAATCTCGGACACTCATGCTGCCCTGTCGGAGGTTCAGAAACTAGTCCACCCGGCCATCCCTAATCTCTCCAGGCAAATAGTGATCTATGAAAGCTTCTATAAAGCTATCCCAAGTGGGTAGGGATGCATATTTCCCTTAGATCTCTCCCAACTCTCGTACCACAATACTGCAACATCGCGCAATCGAAATGCTACTAACTCAACTGACTCAGTCGCTGAGGCATGCATGACTCTAAAGATTCTATGAAGCTGATCAATAAAGTGTTGAGGGTCTTCTCTGCAATCTGTCCCTGTAAACTATGAAGGATTCAAGGCAAGAAATTCACGAACTCTCAAACTTTCGGGCCCTACAGAAAGTCCGGCAACATCTGGAGCAACTGGTTGGCATTGTGCAGCTACTAACTGTGCTAACATACATACTGCACTCTTGAAATCCTAATCAGATGGAATAGGAGGAACTAGAGGTGGTACTACTAGTGGAGTCGGAAGTCCTGTAGCCCTCGGAGGCTCCTGAAGCGGTGGAGAAGCTATAGGGGGCTGAGAACATATCTACCCCTGGGTCTCACAATGGGCTAGCTCCACCTATGGTACCTTGTCGGTACCATCGCTTGCAGTTGTATCCTGGCTAGTTGTGGTCTGCCTAGTGTCAGTCATCTCTATCTACATCCAAGTATCAATTATAAGACAGAAATCTCAACCCTTAAGACACCGCTCTATAGCACGAGGTGAGCAAAAGAATGATAGTTATTCTAACATGCCCGGTAGCTTCTTACTTATCAGATGGGCTGCACAACACATTTATAAACAAGACTGTACTAGACATGGCTTGCAGACTCCCTAGGATACGACGTTTCTTTGATACCAAGTTTGTCACGCCCCAAACTCGAGGGGCGCAACTGGCTCCTAACGCCAAAACTCAGACCCGAGTTGACCCTGCTGAAACATTTGCTACTAGCGCATGGCGGCCACACGCAATCAAGAAAACAAACAAGTATATCTCGGCTTAAAACTAAGCCCTCGGCCAGCAAGGCCCCTGTTAACTGATCTATAAAAGAAACAGCTACTCCCAGGATATCATACAAATAAATAGTCAACTAGTACAGAAGTCCTGATTGCGTTGTAAAGGCCACCATGCTATCTATACCAAAACTAAAAGCAGGTATATATCAATATAATACATCAAACAGCTCACAATCTTCAGCAAACCAACAACATAGGCTAGTATGGCCATAACGTAGCAATACACCCCACACACTAGTCTGCAAGCCTCTAAGAGTAATAAAGATTAGCGGGACAGGGCCCAGCCTGCCAATAAAGATATATACAACAAAAGGTAACAAACCTCCCAACTATGGCAGCTCCGAAGGAAAGGGGCTAGCCAACAGGATAAAAGTCAATCCTGCTACTGAGGAGGTCTACTTGGTCGTTTGTCAGGACCTGCATGCATGAATGCAGCAATCCCAAGGCAATGGGGCGTCAGTACAAAATAATGTACAGAGTATAAAAGCCAATAGACTATGAGGAGGTATCTTGATATACTGGAATAATCTGATAACTAAATCAAGGATAAGATAAGTGTACTGACCTGATACTAACTAAATTTATCAAAAATAATAAACTAACAATGTAACCAAGCCCCCAAAGCTCGGCAGGTACAAACACAACACAAGACCACCTACTCAGGCCCTGAAAAGCCCGGAAGGTGCCAATAAGTCTATATACCCCTATCGGTAGTCCCCTAGCTCCGTCGGGAGTCACATATCCCTCTTAGGCATTAATAAATCCCTGTAGGCAGCACATAGCTTTCTTAGGTATCAACATAGCTTATAGACAACTCATAGCCCTCTTAGGCAACAACACGGCCCTGTAGGAAGCACATAGCCTTCTTAGTTATCAATATTGCCCTATAGGAAACTCATAGCCCTTGTAGGCATTACCGTAGGGAACTCATAGCCCTCTTAGGCATCCATATAACCCCGTAGGCAGAACATAGCCCTTCTAGGCATAGATCACACTCCTACAGCTAACCACGATAGCCCCAAGGGAAACAATAACAATCTAATCGCTAAAAGTCAGCAATTTAGTTATAACCAACATATACAAATATCCTCTAAGTTGTGTCCAACATAGGGACGCTACTAACGGAATAAGAATCCTGACAAGGGAGGATTATATCAACTCGATCATCCAACAATCAATAATAATTGCTACAAGTCTAACAAGGATAACAACCCAATTACATTGTTCCTAAGCTTTAAGGAAACATGTCGTAAGTAGGTGATAGCCTTAACATACTTTTTTCACTGAATTCATTTGTCCTAATGACTTTACTTACAACCCCCTTAGATACTTGATTTTAAGTTCATAATACACCTCAAATCTTTAAAATATTTCCAATCCCCTGCTGTCCACACACCAAAGTACGATATGCTAGGAAATTGATAAAACAAATTATACCATGTTGACGAGCTCAACGCGTAGAACAACTTTTTCTCAAGGACTTTAGTCACGAAAATCTGTAACTTAGCTGATCCTAGAAGTGGGTTTGTGAGTTTTCTGGTTATTCCCCAAGAAAAATGAAGGAAAAATGAAGAAAAAGTCGAAGAAGATGATATATATAAAGTTCCACAGACCTAGGGGACCCACCTCACCTACCTGCTCACACATTCTTGCGAAAATGTGAATATCTGTCTATTCTGAAGTCGTATAAACGAACGGGGTGATGCGTTGGAAACTAGACTCGTAGACCTTCAATTTACTGGGTCGTGGGCACCATAACTCTTTATATATTGGGAGAAAATGTCTGAGACATTTGACCCAAATTTCAGACAAATCTTTAAAAAGGAATTTACGGTAACTTTCGCCACCTTTTATTTTGCCACTTACCTAATTTCAAAACTTGAGTTACAACCCTTGAACACTTAAAATATCACATAAACCATCATTATTAATGTATTACCCACCCTCCTGGTCATTTCACAAAGATACGAGTCCCATTTAGATGTTTTGAAAAGTCGGGGTGTTACATTAAGAATAAGAGATTACAAAAAGGAATAAAAGAGAAAATGAACAAGAAATTTTGATAATTGAGAGAAAAATTTATATCAACGAAAACAATATTTTTTTTAGATGGACAATCAGTCAGGGTAAGTATGGATTTTAGTTGGATTCCCATTTATGAGTTGGGTTACGTTATAATAAATTGGGGTCGATTTAAAATAGGCCAATAGGAACTTATCATGAAATTAATTATTTTTTCAATATTTTTGGCATTTGTATCAGGTTAAAATATGAATTATAAGTGCTTTTTATAGAAAATTAGAATTTTTAAAAATATCATTTTTTATTATTTATTTAAGAAGGGTTTAAATGTAGATCGATCACATTACGCAATATAATATATAATTATGTAACAATTTTACTTTAAGGGAGCTAATAAAAATAAGGGCAAATATGAGTCAAAGGATTAACATCAAGGGTATTTTTGAGCCGAAAGGTGACGTCAGGGGTATTTTAGGGATGATAGGTGGATGGAGGGTAATTTTGTACCAATTTTAGACCCTTCTCCATACAGTAAAATAGATAGAACTTGAAGTAAGATTCAAGAACCTTTGAGTTTATAATTAAAATATTTCCCTTCATACTAGTTTTGTCACACGTGTGTTGCACGTGCATATCAAAGCATGTACCACATTATTTTTAAAAATAATGTAAATATAATTAAACAAAAAAATTAAGTAAACAATTATAAAACGAATGATAAAGTATACGTTCCTATTAATAGTGAATCTAAACTTTTTTACGATTACTACTAAAAGTTAGTCACTATTAAAATTTCTTCATTACACGTCTTTAATATACTTTCTCCTCCATTCCCCATAGTGCATTACTTAGTTATTATTGTGTTGTTGGAGTTCTTACTTTTATAATATAATATAAATAAGTATTGATATATGTAACACCCCAGAATTTTTTGAACTCTGACTCGAACAATCCTTCATTGTAAGTAGGATTTTACCGAGGAATTTAAATTTTCCTAAGTTTTAAGGTCACTAGATGTAGCACATTGAATTCAAAGAAGAACTAAAAAGAATTCATACAAGTCATTCCTAAGTTCCTTTAAGTTTTGGGTCAGCTACAAACGGCCATAACTTTCGGTACAAGATGTCTTAGGTGGCCCATAAGATGTCAAATGAATGTTATTTAAATTATCTTTCCAACGCCACCGAGTTTGCTAAGTTTCGAGTTCGGATGAGTGAGATATGCCCTTTTGAACTGAAGCTGTCAAGTTAACAAAAGTTACCCGAAAATAGTAAGGGGTATTTTGGTCTTTTCCTTACCCAATCAGAATTAATTCATTTTTATTGAGGTTTTAGGGGTCTAATCGTATTAGTTTCAGTTTTATAATCCTAATATACGCCTAGGGTTTTAGGTGAGAGTTCAAGAAGAGAAAAGAGAAAATAAGAGGAGAAAAGGCCAAAATTTCGTCGAGTTCTTGAGGATTTGATTTCGAATTTCGCCAAGGGTTTAATCCCTAAGAGGTATGTAAGCCTCCATAGTGTTGGGTTTGTTCAACCATACCCCAATCATGTTTATTTCAGCGAAATTCGTTCTAGAAAGTTGAAAGTATGATGTTCCTGAATTATGTTCTTGAAATTGGCTTTCATTCTTGAGTTTACATGAGATTGATGAGTTCTTGAGAAAATCGTGTCTATTTTAGAGTTGTGTTTGATTAGATTTTTGTGTACATGTACTGGGTATCTGAATCTAAAGATGAATTGAGAAAAAGAATCGAGTTTAGGCGAATCGGGGTTAGAAAATGAAGAAGGAAAAAGTTAGGTGAATCTGGCACTCCACTCCGCGTCACGGACCTACCCTCCCTGTGCATATCATTCACCGCATCGTGGACCCCTCTGCCTCAAAATTTATTTTTGCGACCAAATATTAAAATTCATCTTCGCGTCATGGACTTTCTTCCAGACAATGATTTCTTGATCGTTTCTCATGTTTAACTATCTAAAAACACTCCTAATCATTACAATATCCTTCCTATCACACATCATAACCTTGAATTCATAATTCAAATTCAAGTAAGAGTTAAGAGCCAAGTCTTGAGAGTCCTTTGATTCTTTTGAGGGGTTTTCTACAAATTCTAATAACTTGTTTTAAGACTCAACTAACTGAGCATTAGAGTGAGGAGAATGTATTCATGAGTCTACACTATCTATGAGATCCTTCATATCATGAACCATAACCCTTGAATTCGTAATTCAAATTCAAAAGAGAGTTAAGAGAAGAGTTCAAGAAGGTCTTTGAGTACAATTGTGAATCCTTTGATATCAACTATTGATTTGAACCAAGTTTTGAGGAAGTACGTATGAGGAGAATAAGAAGAAGAAGAAGAGTTGTATACGTGAGTTCCATATCGTTATGTAGACCTTCGAGTTGAGTCATTCATGCCTATAAATTCTGCATGAACTTCATAAGTTGAGCATCTTTGAGAGGAGTAGTATCTTCAAGTTCTAAGTTCTTGATTATTGAGTTCCTAACCCTTTTGAGATTATATTCCTAATCATAGGACTATTATATGTTACCCATGAAGTCCTTGAGATGAGTTGTTAATTCCCATAATTTTGTATGAACCCTATGAGTCGAGCAGTCTAGGGATAAGTAGTATCATTGTGTCTTGATTTCTGAGTACCGAGGTTCTTTGTTGCTATTAAGATCCCTGATTAGAGTCGTTCATGTTCATAATTCCACATGAACCCTATGATTTGAGTTATAAATTTTAAAGAGCTTTTTAAAGCCAACACTTGAGTTCTCAAACTGAGTTTTGAGTAAGTAAAGATGAGTTTTGAGAAAAGAGTTTTCTAAAACATGATTAGTATGACAATCGAGTGTGCCATCAATGTATGAGCAGTATGGTATCTAGATATAGCATCAATGTTTATGCAGTATGACTTCCCGGGTCATCAATGATCATATTATAATATCGTTTTTGATTTATTTTTTAGAAAGAGTTTTCAAGTATGAGTTGAGCAAGAGTATAAGGGACTAAGTAATCCCAGAGGTGTCAATTTTTACATTGATAAAATAGAAACTGAAATTTCTAAATGAGTTATGAATTTAAAAGATTTCAGAGCATCTATCTCTTTTAAGAGAATATTTTGAGTAATAATCTCAAACCATAGAAACAGTTATGTTTTTATACATATGAGTTGAGTATATTTGGGAGTAGTATTAAGCACCGATATGGGAACGAGTTATAATAACTCAAGTCTCCATAAACCATGTAGCCAACATGGGTAGAAAGAGTCATACTTTTTAGATGATTCCTTAATGCATTTTTGCATAGACTAGTGGATCCACTTAGTTGAGAGGTCTTATGCCTTGGCAAAGTATAGGACAGTTTTGGCAGCGTGGGCGAGACGTTGTATCACCACATAGCTCATAGTGATGGTTGTCGGTAGAGAAACTCCCACATAATTATATTTTATTTTTATTTATGAATTGAGTTTTTGTTGAATTCTTCAACACATTGAGTTGCTTTCTACTGTTTTAAAAGCTTTCCATATATTGAATTTTTTATTGTTGATTTATCCTGAGTTGAGTATCTTGACTTGAGTACCTTTGAGTTGAGTATCATATCTTTGAGTTGAGTATCTTATTCTTGAGTTGAGTTTGGTTGAGTGAGTTGAGAAGAGGTAAGTATGTTTCCTTACATGTTATGCTTTAAAATTCCCCTTACATGCTCGTACATTCCATGTACTAAGCCATTTCGCCTGCATCATTTCATGATGCAGATACTGGGATTCAAGATCATCAACAGGCGCTTCGTTGATACCACATTTTGTTCGAGTTAGCTATGGTGAGCCTCCTTGCTTTCGGAGGGTCCCACTTGTACTTTCAGTTATATCAGTTGTTAGGATGTCGTGGGTCTTGTATCGACTTCCATCTATGTCAGTTAGAGGCTTCATAGATAGACAATAGAGTTTCAGAAGTCTGTTCATTTATTTTGTTAAATGTTTTAAAGACTTAAATTGCCTATTTATGGCGAGTTGAATATATTATTTTTATTCAGAGTTATCTATTCAGTATTGTTCAAATTATTTTAAAGTTGAGTATTTGAATTTAATTCAATTTTTAAGCTTTTGTATGTTTGAGTTAGTCTGTCGCTTGTAGTCCGCCATGATGAGGGTTTGCTTGGGGACCAAGAATGGTTCTCGCGTGCCGGTCACGTCCAGGGTGTAGAATTGAGTCGTGACAATATAAAATATAGAAGATATACTAAATTGGATGTTTTTAGCTGAAGAATTAGATTAATTTAACATTCATATTAAGGAGTGTTCTAATTTCACTAAACTTTGAGATTGTTCACACCTGAAAACTATTTATTGTGCTTTATAAAAAATATTGCAAACCTTTAGAAAAATCACAACCCTTCCAGAAGGTCACAACTCATCATAAAAGTCATAGCTCTTTGAAAAAGTCACACCTCTATAGAAAAGTCACAACCCTTCAGAAATATTACAACTTCTCGGAAAAGTTATAAATTTTTGGAAATGCCACAACCATTCCATGTTCAAAGGTGTTTTCCTTTACTATAATATAAATAAGTAAATAAATATAATATAATATAAAATATAGAAGATATACTAAATTTGGTGTTTTAAGTTGGAGGTATACAATAATTTAACATTGGAGTTAGGTAGTTCATTCTTTTAAAGTAGTATAGTAAAAAAAAGATAGATTTAGATTTGCCTAATTTTAATTTGATATTAAATTTTAAATAATAAAGAAGACTTGTAATTAAAGGATCATATGTAGAATATATAAAAATGTCTTTTAACTTTGTGGTCTTAAAGATGCGCCCCCACCCCCAAGAAAAAAAAATTCTATATTTAACTGAATAAAAATAAAAGTACAAAAAATAAATTGGAAACAAAGGAGTACTTATTAAATCTATTTTGGACTCTTCAAACATGTTTTTGATCAAATCATTTAAGACTTTTCACAATCTGAACACCAAGTTGTAGTTTGTGTAACGAAAAATCATTGAAATTCTTGTCAAGTTGAAGTTTTTGCAAAAATATATTAATTATCAAGATAATCTTCTTGTTTGAAGTTGATTTATTTCACTCTCCTTGTTGAACCATTTTTTCTTGATCTATCTAATTTACCCAAAAAATATATTCTAATTGCATAATTGAACAACTCTCACAATCTTCCTTGTTTAAAGAAGAAGAATAGAAAACATACAAAATTCATAGTATAGAAGTGTGAGAAATTCTCTCTATTTATAGACAACAAAGGATAGGTGTCACGCCCCGAGCCTACACCCTAGGCGGGACTGGCACTCAAAGACCATTGCTGGCCCCAAGCGAACCCTTGGCCTGACTTACTTAACTCAGCGAAAGATAATATTCATAACTGTAATGATAAATGAACTTAACTGAACTGAAATAAAATAACTGAGAATGTTTTTAAGATTAAACATTCAACTTGGCCAAAATTGACAACCCAAGTCTTAACAATAAGATCTGATAATGAAAAGACTCAAAGGACTAACATCTGACTGTCTATGAAGCCTCTAAAACAACTGAGATGGATGTTGGGACAATCCCCACAACATCCTAACGAACTAACTAGAAAGCAATAAAAAGAGTCCTCTGGAATGCAAAAAGGCTCACCGACTGACTCTGAACTACTCACTGGATCAACGATGCGCTGGAATGCCGATCCTAGTTTCTTGTGTCTGCATCATAATAAGATGCAGGCCAAGTGGCATCAGTACATTTAATGTATGAGTATGCGAGTTGGAATGCTAAAACAAATAGGCTGGAAAGATAATCTGAAAGAAACACTTACCTTGGCTCTGCTCAACTCATGAATACTTAACTGAACTCATTTCAATATAAAGCAGTTTAAACAAGTGCAATATAAAGAAAAGCTGTTTAAAAACATGATGTCAACTCTGTGTATTTACAAGGATACAGCATAACTCTGAAATGTATGTAAAATACAATAAACTGATGTATATAAAAATACAATAACTTATGTGGGAGTTTCTCTAACCGACAACCATCACATAAGAGTTATAGTTATGATACAGCGATCTACCTCACGCTACCAGCGCATCCTATACCCGGCCAAAGGTATAGAACCTGAACTGACTAATGAATCCACTAGTCTATTGCGAAAAGGATTCATCTAAAAAGTATGACTCTTTTCTACCCATGATGGCTACATGGTTCTATGGTGACGTGAGTTATCTAAACTCATGCTCGTCCCCAATTCGGTCATCAATACTACTCCTAAAATATACCAGCTCTTATGTTTTAAAAACATATTTATTCTGTGATTTGAGATTAGTGCTAAAAAACTTAGCTCAAAGGCTATCTTGGAAATCAAAATTTCCCCTCTTCCTTCATTTAGAAAGCGATTACTTTTTCTGAAAACTAGCCCGAAGGCTCTTTGGAAATTTCAGTTTCCGTTCTTATTTAAATGTGAAAACATTTATAAACTCTTTGGGAATACTTAATCCCCCAATACTTTTGAAGAAATGAACTTCAATCTTTACTCTATACTCTTTACTCAACTTGAACTTTAAGTCTTAAAACGAAGTTAAAACATTTGTAAAGACTTTTGGAAAAACTCTAAGGACTTATCTTGACTTGACTCTTACTTCTCTTGACTTTGATCTTAACTTTCCTTGAATTGGATTATGGATTCAAGGTTCATGATCTCATGTTTATGAATGATTTCATTATGTTTAGATGTACCTTAGAATGTTGGAATCGACTAGGAAACATAGGTACATCACTTAGGAACAAGTACGAGAAGGTGGAAAAAGAATGGGGAGAACTGGCGTCTCTGGCGCTCTGAGAGGCGCGGGGCGCCAGCCCTCAAAATTCAGAGAAGTTTCTGTGGTGTACTGGCTGGCGCGACGCGCCAGAGGCCAAAGTTCAGAAGAACTTTTCTGGCACTCTGGCAGGCGCGGCGCCCAAAGCCTTGCCCAGGAAACCTCTCACTTTTCTCTCTCGTTTTTCGTCTCTAAAACTCTATAAACTCCTATGGTTCCTTCCCTAAACACTTAGTATCAGTTGTACCCTCAATATACAACTAATCTAACTCAAAAAACAACCCGGAAACCTGAATCAAATCCACCCCTAAGCACCAACAACTCAACCAACAAGAATTTTGACAATTGTTCTTCAAGAACTTCACTTCTTAACATGTAAAAAACTCCAAATTGCTGAACTGAAACAAGTTGATGTGTGGGTGAAATAACCCAATACAAAAAGTCTCACATACCTTAATAGGGATCACCCCCGACGAATTCCACTCCAAACGCTTGACATTCTTGGCGAAATCTTGGCTTTTCTCCCTTTCTTTCTTCCTTTCTCTTTTCTCCAAGCCCTAAGTGTGAATTTAATTTTACTAATCTGACCAAAAATAAGTTTTTACCCCAATAAATCCCAAAAATGAATTAGGAAATAAATTAGAGAAAAGACTACTGTGCCCTTCCCCAACTCCGGATCGGTACTTTCCTCAATCCAATAGCCCAACTTTCGAATGGCATATCTCACTCATATGATGTCAAAATCACGCAAACTTGGCGGCGTTGGAAAGATCCCTCCAAGGTATTTCCAACCATATCAAGATCTGCTCCTAACTCATCCTGAGCTAGGAGTTATGGTCGTTTGAAAATGGCTGAAACTCACTTTCTTAACTTAGACAAAAAAAATCAGATTTCCTTATTCCTTCCAAAAATCAATATTTTCGTATTTTAAACTCTTTCTAGTCGTTTCTAGGTGCGAGATGTTACAATACGATAAAAAGTTGTTTATTATGCCTTATCAGATAAGTCACAACCCTTCAGAAAAATCTCAACTTTATAGGAAAGTCACAACCCTTCGGAAAAGTCACTACCTATCCATTTGAAAAGGTGTCACCTTTTAATATATATAGAGTAAATAAATATAGAATATCTATTAAATAGGGTGTTTTAAGTTGGAGTTGTTATAGTAATTTAACATTTAAGTTAGGGAGTTCATGCTTTTAAGGTAGTACAGAAGATAGATAGATAGATAGATAGATAGATAGATAGATAGATAGATAGATAGATAGATATATAATATACCTTTGTGAAAACATGATTGATCATGAGAAGAAGAAAATAGCAGTTTTTCGTAATGTTAGCTTCTGAATTGAACCTTCTAAAAGTGAAGTTAACGGTTACACCATTTATAAACCACAAGAGGTTAGTACAAATCCTGCAAAAGAACCAATTTTTGTTCGTCTTAACCGTAAATACAAGGAAATGCTACATGGATGGGTAGCTGAAAAGAGAGAATGTGAAAATGGATCCGGAGCATTTGACATGGTAAATAGATTTTTTTGGATTTATTGAGCACTACCAATATCGTGAATTCTCCACTTAATTATATAATTTCTTGTTTTATCTTTTCTTTTTCCAAAAAAAAAAGAAAGAAAAAAGGATCACAACATTTGTTTTGTTTGTGTTGGACGATAATTAAACTTTATTTTCTTATTTCAAACTGGACTACAAAACTACAACTATACTATCACATTCAAACTCATTTGGATTTTATATTGTATATTTTTTTAGTTGTTTAAATTTTTATATATAACTACTTTTTATCCCAATTAAGGACCAGTGAATCTCTAACCCAATGATATATCAAGAAAAAGAGAGATAGTAATATAATTACTTTGTAATGTGTGCAATTTGTACTTTGTAAAATCATAAATATAGTTAGTTCTTAACAAAAGTCTTTGTTGGATTGCAGTATTACTATCATAAGAGCAAACAATATTGTTCTATTTTGGAGGTAAGAAAATATGTATTCAAGGGTTTATCAAAGTTTGAAGTTGATCAAGAAACCATTGAAGTAAAAGAGATAAGCTCTTACATTATTTGCATTTTTTTTGGACTACTATAGCTTGTTTGACTAAGTTTCTTGCGCACATATATATGTGTGTGTAAGAAATTACTAAGTCTTACCTGCAAGAAGTGATTTCCATGACAGCCTCCTAACTATATGACTAACCTTTATTGTCATGTTAAGACACAAAGACATTTACATTATTCTTATTATGTTTTTCTTATTAATCCAAAGGTTGGGGTTATTAAAAAGCACTCCATGAAAAGAAAAATTGAACGTTCCATCTTGAAAAGGAAGTCTGCAACAAAGAAACAGAAAAGCAACAACTATGACAAGAGGGAGATCACAAAGTTTCTCACTAAAGCAATGAACAACCTCGTGAATAGGGATGTCAAACACAAAAATAAGGTAAGTTAATGTTACGCTAGCTACTAGACAACAATTTCTTTTAACAAAAAAAAAAATCACTATAGAATATATAGGAATTAGAAATTGATAAATCTCATCATTAGAAAAAAAAAATTTATCATTATATAATCTTATTTAATAACAGATTAACAATAAATTATTAAAAAATACTTGTTAGCCATTAGCTATTTGGCCACTAATTTTATAGTTGCAATATTTTTTTGGTTGTATTTTATATATAAAATCTTCAATCTTGGAGGGAGAGCTAGAACAAAGGACCAAATAAGAATATTATTCACACCAAAGGACAAATACAAGTATGAATATTTTCTAAACAACCTAAATTGGTATTGGCATTCCAAGGTTCAACTAATTATTGGAGGTCTAGTTGGCGACGACGACACAACTAGTAATGGTGCAAACGGTGGTAGCAACAAAGGAGAGAGAGGCCGCTGAGATGATAGTGGTAGAATTTGAATATCCCAACATTGGTTTTCCATGTTTTCAGACAATAATTTAGTTTTGTTAGTCAAAATTATTTGTGCCCTAAGTGTTTGATGAATTTCTTGAAAGAAGTCACTTTGAGTTTTGTTCTATCAGGATCTTAATTATTCTATTTTTGCTATATTACAATGTGTCACGACCCAATGTATCCCCCTAGGCGTAACATGGAACATCAGACCTCGAGAGGCCCCATACAAGTCACTTAGCATTCATACCAATTGGGTGTCTCTCATCAAGCTCACAATTTAACGTCGCGACACAACGCCGGGTACATTACCCTTTCTGTTTCAATTTTGAGGCAATGAACCATCTCCCAACATGAGATCAATTTTACTCCGAAGATTATGGGAAGTGCAAGAGAGCATCAAGTGTTTCACCTGATTTCTCCACTTTAAATACTTGAATCTCTTACAAATGATTCCATTATCCTTTCCAAGCTAGTAGCATATTTGGTTTGTGATTAGGAAGTTCCGAATGAGGTTTAGGTGAGGTTTAAAGCTTTTTAGGTGCTTTGGAATTTTTTCAGCAATTTGTATCAACTAAAAGTTCATTATTAGTTTTAAAGATTGAAAAATTATTCCAAAACATTTGAAAGTTTAAGTATGAATCATAGGACTGATAAGAAAAGTTTGGAGCATTTTTTTCTAAGCCAAGATTGAACTTTTATCGAGATATATGAAATAATTGTTTACCGAGAAGAATTGACATTTGACTGGAAAACAAGAACGAAATTGAGTTTCGATTGAACGAGCAGCTCTATATCATTATTTAAGACATTTAGAACTAGTTTATGGTGTAAACATTGTTGTTCAGGTATTTAAAATTTCAGATTGTGTTTATTTGGTATTTTGAGCATATTGGGAGTTTTAGAGCTCGGAATAGAGTGATTCTTGCGGCATTCTTCTCAATTTAATACGGGGGTTAGTATTTGATCCTCATTTAGAAATCTTATCATGATTTCTTCATCTGGTTTTCTTTCCTTATCCATATATTATTGGGAGAAAAATAGGATTTTATCAACTTAGACTCGGTTTTTGATGAAAAATGTATATTTAAGATCCTTATGTTATGGTTAATTTGATTTTGGCATAAACTTATTGTTTCATCAATTATTTTATCATATTAACCGCACTTGAGAATTTAAAATTTTCCGATAAAGTTAAACATTGATAAATTGAGAATTTCAAGGTTGATTTTAACTCAATTTTTTTTATAAAACTTCATATTTTAACTTCCCTAATCATGGGTAAGATATTTCTCAAGAAATATTTCATATTTGAGCAGGGATCTGTGTCACGACCTGAGTCTACACCCTAGACGTGGCCAACACTCAAGAACAATTGTTGGTCCCCAAGCGAACCCTCATCCTGGCTGACTACAAGCGGAAGACTAACTCAAGCATACAAAGCTTAAAAACTGAATAAAATTCATGAAACACAAATACAAAGCTTTAACTCAAATGATTTGCTCTGAATATAAATAGTATTCAACTAGCCAAAAATAGGCAACTCGAGTCTTTAAAACATTTAAGAAAATAAATAAACAGACTTCTGAAACTCCACTGTCTATCTATAAAGCCTATAAATGACAAAGATGGAAGTCAGGAAAAAGACCCACGACATCCTAACAACTAATATAACTGAAAGTACAAGTGGAACCCTATGGAAGCAAGGAGGCTCACCATAGCTAACTCAAACTGCATATGGTATCAATAAAGCGTTTGGTGATGATCCTGAGTACATTTATCTGCATCATTTTCATGATGCAGGCCAAATGGCTCAGTACATGGAATGTACGAGCATGTAAGGGGAATTCTAAAGAATAAACATAAGTTTGAACTTATGGAAAATAAATATACTTACCTCTTCTCAACTCACTCAACTCAACTCAACCCAACTCAAAGAAACATAGTTCAACTCTACTTAGAGAAAATAGGGCGCAACTCAATGATAAGATATTCAACTCAATGAAATAAGTCTCAACTCAATAATAAGATATTTAACTTTGTGAAATAAGGCTCAACTAATTAATTGGATAGTCAACTCAGTAATAGGATATTCAACTAAGTAAAATAAGGCTCAACTCAATAATAGGATATTCAACTCAGTGAAATAAGGCTAACCTCAATAATCGGATATTCAACTCAGTGAAATAAGGCTCAACTCAATAATGAGACACTCGACTTTGGGTACTCAAACTCTGGATGCTCAACTTTGGATACTCAACTCAATATAAAGCAACAATAAGAGATGCAGTATATGGAAAGCTTTTAAAATAGTAGCAAGCAACTCAATGTATTTAAGAATGCAATATACTCAGTTTGTATGCAAGGATACAAAATAAAATTTGTTTGTATATTAAAATACAAAATAAACTCTGTGTATATAAGAATATAAAATAATCTTTGTGGGAGATTCTCTAGCTGACAACCATCACTATGAGTTATGTGATGATACAACGTTTTGCCTCACGCTGCCAAGGCCTCCCTATACCTTGTCGGGGGTATAGAACCTAACTACTAAGTGGATCCACTATTCTATGCTAAAAAGCACTAAGGAATCATCTTTTCTACCCACGTTGGCTACATGGTTTATAGGGGTTGTGAGTTGTCTGAACTCTACCCTTATGGGTGCTCACTACTAATCCCAAAAATGTAACTAGCTCATACATTTAGAAACATAACTCTTTCTGTGATTTTAGATAATTGCTCAAAACCTAGCCCAAAGGCTCTCTTAGAAATCAGTGTTTCCTCTCTTGATTAAATGTGAAAATATTTACTCTTTATTAAAAACTAGCTCAACGACTCTTTTGGAAATCGGTGTTTCCTTTCTTGATTAAAAGTGAAAACATTTACTCTTTGGGAATACATAGTCCCCATATACTCTTTTGAATAAATGAACTTCACTCTTTACTCTATACTCAACTCAATGCTCAAGTCTTTAAAACAAATTTTAAAACAATTTGTAAAAAAAAACTTCTTAAAATAGGGTTCATGCCGAATTATGGACGTGAACGACTCAATTCAAGATTTTTAATAACCATATATAGAACTCAATACTCGAAACTTAAGAACTTTCATGATACTACTCATTTCAAGAATGCTCGACTCAGAGGGTTAATGCGGAAATATGAGCATGAACTACTCAACTTATGGACTCAAATATACTTCTCATCTCAAGATGCCTCGACTTATATGGTTCATGCGGAGTTATGGGCATGAATTACTCAACTCAAGGACTTCATGGGTAACATCTAATAGTCCCATGATTAGGAATATAATCTCGAAAGGATTATGAACTCAATAATCAAGACTTAGAACTTGAAGATACTACTCATCTCTAAGATACTAAAATTTTGGAGTTCATGCGGAATTTATGGGTATGAACGACTCACCTCGAGGGTCTCCACAACAATATGGAACTCATGTATACGACTCTTCTCATTCTCATACTTAATTCCTCAAAACTTAGCTCAAATCGATAGTTGATCTCAAGGGATTCACAATTGAACTCAAAGCCTTTCTTGTACTCTACGCTTAACTCTCTCTTTAATGTGAATTATGAATTAAAGAGTTATGGTTCATGATATGAAGGATCTCGTGATGAAAAAGTAGACTCATGAATACGTTCTCCTCATTCTCGTACTCACTTGCTCGAGTCTTGAAACAGGTTATTAGAAATTGTAAAAAACTCCTCAAAAAGACTTTCTCAAAAATGTTCGAAAGAACTCTCCAAACTTGATTCTCAACTCTACCTTGATTTTTATTTATGAATTAAAGGTTATGATTTGTGATACGAAAGATCTCATGATGTTTAGGTGTGTTTTTAGATTGTTAAACACGACAAACAATCAAGAAATCATTGTCTGAAAGCAAGTCCGCGAAGCAGAAATGCATTTTAATATTTGGTTAAATAATTTTTGAGACAGTGGGGTCTGCGATCTCTCCGCGATGCAGAGAGGAAAAAGTTGACTCTGAAGGAACAGGTCCGCGTCGCGAACCTGGTACACTATTTTTGTCCGACTTTTCCCTTCTTCATTTTCTAACCCCAATTTGCATTAATTCGATTCTTTTTCTCAATTTCTCTTTAGAATCAGATACTCACTACACGTACACAAGAATATAATCAAACAAAACTATAAAATCGACATGATTTGCTCAAGAACTCACCAATCTCATCTTAACTCAAGAACGAAAGCCAATTTCAAGAACACAATTCAAGAACATCAAACTTTAAACTTTGTAAAACGAATTTGACGCTGAAATTAACATTATTGGCGTGTGGGTGAACGAACCCAACACTATGGAAGCTTACATACCTCTTAGGGATCAAACCCATTGCGAAAATCTGCAACAACTCTCAAGAATCTCGACGAACGTCTTGATCCTTTCCTTTTTTTCTCCTCTTTTCTCTTTTTGAACTCTCAACTAAAACCCTAAGCGTATATTAGGATTATAAAACTGAAGCTAATCAGATTAGACCCTTAAAACTTACTAAAAACGAATTAAATCTGATTATGTAAGGAAAATACCAAAAATGCCACTTACTATTTCTGGGTAACTTTCCTTAACTGGACAGCCTAACTTCAAAATGGCATATCTCACTCATCCAAACTCAAAACTTAGCAAACTCGGAGGCGTTGGAAATAAAATTTAAAGATCTTTCATTTGCCATCTCATGGCACACGTAACTCATCATGTACTGAATGACTTGAATGAACTCTCTTTAGTTGTTCTTGGAACTCAAGGTGCAACATCTAGTGACTATCGCGCAAGAAAATTTTAAATTCCTTGGTAAAATCCTACTCACAAGGAAGGATGGTTCGAGTCTTAGCTCAAAAGTTTTCAGGGGTTGTTACAATATCTCCCCCTTAGGATCATTCGTCCTCAAATGACGGCTGGACTAGTTATGGAACGGGTCTACTCTTATCATCTCTGCCATACTAACTAGAATTTGCCCACATTACTATTTGGAACAACCTAAAGGCTCTTATTTAGTTATTTCTCATAGAAAAACCTCATCCTCTTCTCCCTTGACATTTATAACCTTAGATGGAATTATCACGATAAGATTATTAACCTTCTCTTTCTAACATCAATCTATTACAAAAAGGACCTCTAAAAAGATATCCCCCATACTATTTGGAACTCATTACTATCTTATTCTCAAACACTTGACTTGATTTCTCATCTTGTCATCTCCCTTTTAGGTCTAAAGTTGAAACTTGAAAGCTATGGACCTATTCCATCATCTCTAACTTGTCTACATCCTCTTTTACTCTAACACTCGGGAGATTCTTATCTCATGACTACCGAACTATCCATAAGCAGTTACTAAGACTTATTTCTAAGGTGTTTCTCTTAACCTCTTAATGATTTAGTTACTCTTGTGACTTAGCCACACTTCACTGCCCTTATCTAAAGGTTAGGGTCTTAGAAAGTACAAGTGGAACATTCCAGAAGTAAGAAGGCTCAACATAGCAAACTCGAACTGCATGTGGTATCAACGAAGCATCTGTTGAAGATCCTTAGTACCTTTATCTGTATCATGAAACGATGCATGCCAAATGTGTCACGACCTAAAAATGGACGTGATGGCACTCGTCTTATCCCACCAAGACAAGTCAGCCTAATACCCAATTAATACGGTGAATGCGGAAGTGAAAACAAGAAAAAGAAACTAACACCATCTACTAACACGGAAATCATAATCAACTTAGAATAAAACCCCAAAACCTAGAAGTCACGTGTACAAGCCTCTAAAGTGTTACAATTGAATCGAAAGAAAAAACACAAATCTCAAATGACATTGTTTCTAGAATAGAACAAGATCATAAATAAGAGTAAGAAGGTCCGCTGAGATGACAAGCATCTACCTCACAAATCTCCAAGAAGCCTCAGAAAAGAAGAGAATGGCAAGTACCACAAAAATCCAGGCTCGTAACTTACAAAAATTGTAGAAGAAATGGGTAAGTACCAAACCACATGGTACTCAGCAAGGAAACCTCTAAACCCAAGCTAAGGGGATGAAATACGAGTACTCTTTTCACCCCAACTGAACCTCCACAACTACAACCTGCATAAAACCAACCCAACCTAACAGTTCATAATTCACATAGCTCACAGCTCAACAACAACACTCTAACAATTACATATACTCAACAACAAGCTCAATATTCATCAATCAAAGTTCCACATAAAGTCACTCACAAGATCAGCAAAATACAATATCAAGTTCACTAATGATATAAATATGTGCAATGCAATGAAATGCAATGTCACGTATAGTGATGCATGCCTGACGTTACGATACACATCCACTGTCTCTCAGTCCGGGACCCATGGGGGACATATATATCCATGCATCCATAGCGGCGTGCAATACGACCCTTGATATATAGTATCCATTGTGGCGCGTGATACGTCCCTCGATATATAGTATCCATTGCAGCGCACGATACGTCCTTCGAAATGGTATATCTTCTTATCACATAACACTTATAACACCATCTGTCAGAATCAATGCAAATGACATGTTCACACAAATAATGAGGAGATGACCATTTTCAGAACAATGCACAATTCACAACAATATGATTGTGATACAACATCAACAATTAAGCAATAAGCATTTCAAATCTTTCTCAAACATCACACACCAACTATTAATCACATTACCTTTTTATTACCCTTTTTCCATCATTAGAAATATTCAACATGGACAAGTCAACCCATCACCAATTCTCATTACTCCAAAATATATATCAGAAGGAAATACACGATTCTATAAACTTAACAAGGTTTTAAAAATCCACTTGCCTCAAATAATCAAACAATCACTCTAGGACTTGAGCCTTCCCCTATCGTTGAGCTTCCAAATCAATGCAATCTATTCACAAAATAATCACGATAAGATTTTTCATTTAACAACACCCATATTACTATAATCCAGTCCCTACTTTTGATGCCAATCCATACGTTATATATCATCCTCCTAAATTTTAAGCCTAGGGTTAAGTCTTAATTTCCCCAACAATAAAATCCTAATAGTTTTTGTATAATATAACACTTAATATTTAGTTTCCTATCCTAATATATATCAAAAAGTTAATTCATAATATGATAATAAAATAAGAACTACTAACTACACAATCTAACTGGTTACGAAAATCTTGCATGACGGAGACCATATGAGGCAAAAGCATGAAATTCCTAAACTTATCTATTCATACTAATGATCACATTAGAACATTAGAACAATCCTATAAACCTTACTGTCAATTCAATTCCCACCACCAACTGACAACCATTTTTGTCTCCTATTTATCAAAAAACAAATTCCAACAATATCATCCTCACACTAATATCACCTGACAACGTATCTCTATATGATTATATATACAATTTACCAAGAATCTTGAATGAAAATTACCTGATCCACTCAATTTTCGCACTTTTTCTTGTTTTTCTGCCGCACGCTCAGATTAGTTTTTGAGATAAATTATAACCGCACTAGCATTAATTCATCTTTTTGAATACATGGCCAAGTGGTAACGGTATTAATTAAAGTATCGACTTGACCCATTAATTACTAATTATAAATAATTAATTATTGAATTACTACCCATTACTTCAATAACCGTAGTTATCGAATAGTTCAAAATTCTCAAACCAACTTCACCGACTGATCATAAATGACTCGGGGAAGCTATTGAGATGGGTGAAATAATATTTGTTTAAAAAATTTCCAAAAATGACCTTCTGGGTGATTATATTATCCACCACTAAAACCATGTTTGTCCCCGATCATAAGGAAGAAGAAAAAAAAAGAATAACCGATATAACCAAAAGCTTGAGGTATGACCTATTAGTTAGTGTTCATCTCTCCAAGTGAGCTCCTCTTTAAGACCATTACATCAAGATCAAGTACTAAGAACTGAACTTTCGAATCAAACTTTGGAAGATCTACAAATCAGGAGTGATTATCAAGCCAGAGACTAACCCATGAACCCAATCTAAACTGAAATCCACTGGACCATAACAAAACCATCATGACGAAACTTGTCTCACATAACCAAGATAACATTCTGAATCGATACAGACTACAACCAAAAGTGAACTTGAACCAACCACCACACACTCATAATGCACAAAACATCATAGATCTTATCAAGATTCTCTTCTCACAACATAATCTTTCCACGAGTTTAAGTTATAAAAAAAATATGATCTTTAGACATCAATTACTCATCAAGGAACAATCAAACTTATCTAATCCAAAGAAGAACAAGATCAAGTAACCACCCAACAAGTGGTACACCCAAGTATACAAAAATTCTAACAATACTTATCGAAAATGCTAGATCAGTAACTATGATTGTAGACAACCCTTAAGAACAATAGAACTAGACCCAATGATCCCTATATTCAACCACACATAACTGGAACATGTCTCAACGACTAGATGAATACTAAAACTGTCGTACAACTGTAAATGCCCATGATAGCTCTTCTATAAATTTTCTTAAGCAAGGTGGTACATATAAAACCACTGGAATACTTCAATTGCTCCAAGACAACACCAAATATGTCATAGCTAAAATAATTAAGTCTGCCCAAACATCCTATTCTACCAAGAGGACAATCGTAGGATCGGTACACCCGATCCACCACTAGGGATTCACCCATAGATGAGGAAACACGCGTAGCATAAGCAGCGAATCATACTTAAAATAATGTCAAGTACGAAGAAGGTGGTCACATAAGAATACGGAGGTAAGGTCGAATAACACAAGATAATCCTTCCATAGTGCCCATATAAATAAAATTCCATTCATCTGACCCATCTCTCGATTTTTAGCCACCCACATTCAACAAGTCTGATCCCAATTACAATATTATGAATACTCGATTCATCAAACCCCACATACTTCTCACAGTACTCCATTAAAGCTAACACTCTTAATACCAACAAACATTATAACTACACCAGCCATTTACCTTACTCTCAAACTGTCATTAGTATCAAAGTCTTCTTAGTAAACACATTGTAGCCTCTAGAAATTCCAAAATATGGCTCTCTCTCTTAAAAATTTAAGCATTGCATGAAAGATATGAGTCACATCCAAGACTGATAGCACTAATTTCAAAACAAAAAATACTTTTTCGTCGAGGTAAAATAATTGAATCACATCCAATGTCAACTTCGCGCAAACTTCCACATACAATTTTTCAACTACCATTCATACCATCATGTACCTTATGCCAAAACTCAAAGACATCCCTGGTCACTCCAATAATTATGTATACTATAAGCTTATAACCTCTACTCACCATCAAATGCCTATGTAACATATCATAACAATCTATATCGTCCTATAAACAAAGTAGTTTCAATCCCCTCAAAATCCGCATTAACCATGTAGAAATGTAGGTCCACACTGTTCAACATCCATAAGTTTCCTATCATATTTTGAACAATCTAGCTCGACATAACCACATAGAATCTTCCACACATCATTGATTGTAACCCAACCAAAACTCAATCTTTATAAAAGTCTACCATAAAACTCTAGTAACTCTATACCGAACCAATTCATATCCATAGTCATATTAGAACTTATATATGAAAATCCATACATCCTTCAACTTCGAACCAAGAGTTTATATGAGAGGTTTTATTCCTTCACATCTCTTAAATTCTTACCATGATGCAAATTTCAATTACCTTGAGCTCTTAAATACGCCATACTTTTTTTCCATTTGTAGCCTTGCCTACCAATAATCTTATCCTTTGACCAACAACCCATGATATTATACCTTATATTTTAAACCAAAACTTTAAGAGAAGTACTTTCTTAGGCCCCTTAACAATCAAAAGTAACAAATTCTACAACTCCAACACTACACATGTTCTTCCAAATGCTCAATATTCAATGTGATCGATCAATTCTTACCTTACCAATTCATACCTTGACAAAACATACTACCACGAACGTAGACTTGCAATGAAAAACTTGAATTCTGATTCCAACTATGCCAGTTATCAAACTCAAAAATAGAAAAACACTTATCACCACACTCAAATCGAACGCCTATAGACTTCTTTCTCAAATCTTATCCAATCATTTTAATCAATCTGATTAACCCATGACACTATTACCATGACCAGATCAAAACGGTTGAAACCACGTGTTTCTAAATCCAATTCTCAACCCCTCTGAAGATACCTCCTTAGCCCTTGCAATCAGAGAAAGTATTCGTACTCTCACCTCATTCTGAAGGCTACACTATATCCCACCAATTTATTGTTTTTTTTTCATTATGTCTTTAGCTTCTTTACATTTTTTTCGAGTTGTGTCCCAGCATCTCCTAAAACTTTCCATACAACTAAGTTACTCACCGTATAGTAGAAAATCATAACCTTAGATACTCACAGTCATTATTACTACACAAATTTTGTTTAACCAACGATCCTTATTATATAATTGCATCTCAATCATAAACCATCACAAACTTTTATTACATTCATGCTTAGTTAGCTTCTATCATCACCACGATTCAACCTTTTCATCAATATGTCACCTTAAACCCAGTTATAACAATCAATTCCAAAGGACCAACCCACTTTTATATGCACTTTTTACTAAAATTTTCAATTACCTTCACACGAATATACTCTTTGAGACTTCCTTTACCCATAAGCTTGTCATTCTGGTATCTATCCATTCCCTTGGACCTTAAGATGAAATCATCGGTCCTCATTTAGAACCCTCAGGATACACTTCTCAACTTAATGCATTAATATTGTATCAACGATCCACCACTAAAATTTTCCTTATACACAATGTTTAACCCCAAACATCTGCAATAACAACCTAGTTGGTTTCTTAAATGTGAATGCAACATCGAATCTCATTATACTAGCATGTGATACAACTGATAACTCTTAAAGTAGTGAGTATTCACACTTGACAA
This sequence comes from Solanum tuberosum, assembly GCF_000226075.1. Taxonomy (NCBI): domain Eukaryota; kingdom Viridiplantae; phylum Streptophyta; class Magnoliopsida; order Solanales; family Solanaceae; genus Solanum; species Solanum tuberosum. Next base: position 870,250 of record NW_006239112.1, on the reverse strand, counting down.
TGAACATATTCATTTCCATGTACCAATAGTACCACATCGTGAAAGTCTGTCAGATCCACCATAGAACACATCATACCTACCGAGAAGATTGTACTCAAATAGCCCACATATTTCTATCCATTGAATACTGCAAAATATTATCAAATTGGTTCCGTCTCTAGCCCAAGCGATATGCATTCTTTCATAGATAAGATCGATAGCAGAAGTAACACACCCCATAACTCAAACCAAGTAGGCATAGGTACTATTGTAGTAGTCACATCATGACCTTCTTTGATATAAACACCATATATAAAATCGTAGTAGATAGTCTGACCTCAATTGGCACAACATCATTCTCATCATTCGCTAAGTAATCCATACATGTTATGATGACTTTGCTAACTGTATTTTTCAAAGTTACAGTGTTCATTATCTAGCCATCTTTTTAATCATTTCACTTCCACTTTTCAAACCATTCCAAATATTGCCTATACCACACAAGTATTGATCCCACTATTAGATGACTACCCTAAAAAAATCTAATACGCTCATAATGTCCCTTAAACCATTGTTCAACCTAATCATTTATTTATCCTCAAAGTGCATCATCAAACCATCACCTTACTCAACCCCTTTGAATATGATCACACATCTTTTTCATAAGTATATCACTTCCACCTTAATAGCATATCTAATATCCAACCAATACACGATGCACCAACTACTCACATGAGGAACTACGCACGAGTCATCAAATAAGTGAGAGAGAATGGAATGAACCAATAAAAATCAGAATGGACAAATGATGCACGATAGAGATTCAAGAAGTGAAGATTTTTCCTAAAATTCACCATAGCCTCTCGAAGATAAGTACAAACGTCTTCATACCAATCCTCGAGACTCTACTTAGACTCAGCTTGTATACACGTGAGACCTATGAACTTGGGCTCTGATACCATTTTGTCACGACCTAAAAATGGACGTGATGGTACTCGTCTTATCCCACCAAGGCAAGTCAGCCTAATACCCAATTAATATGGTGAATGCGGAAGTAAAAACAAGAAAAAGAAACTAACACCATCTACTAACGCGGAAATCATAATCAACTTAGAATAAAACCTCACAACCTGGTAGTCACGTGTACAAGCCTCTAAAGTGTTACAATTGAATCAAAAGAAAAACACAAGTCTAAAATGACATTGTTTCTAGAAAAGAACAAGATCATAAATATAAGTAAGAAAATCCGTTGAGATGACAAACATCAACCTCACAAATCTCCAAGAAGCCTCGGAAAAGAAGAGAATGGTAAGTACCACAAAAATCCAGGCTCGTAACCTACAAAAATTGTAGAAGCAATGGGTGAATACCAAACCATAAGATACTCAGCAAGGAAACCTCTAAACACAAGCTAAGGGGATGGAATACGAGTACTCCTTACACCCCAACCGAACCTCCACAACTACAACCTGCATAAAACTAGCACAACCTAACAGTTCATAATTCACATAGCACACAGCTCAACAACAACACTCTAACAATTACATATCCTCAACAAAAAGCTCAATATTCATCAATCATTCCACAAAAAGTCAATCACAAGATCAACTAAACACAATATCAAGTTAACTAATGATAAATATGTTTAATGCAATGAAATGCAGTGTCAAATATAGTGATGCATGTTTGACCTAACGATAGACACTCGATGTCTCTCAGTCTGGGACCTATGGGGGACATATTTGTCCATGTATCCATCGAGGCGTGCGATACTAACCTCGATATATAGTATCCATCGCGTTGTGCGATACGTCTCTCGATATATAGTATCCATCGTGGAGCGCAATACGTCCCTCGAAATGGTACATCCTCTTATCACATAACACATATCAAAACCATGTCTTAGAATCAATGCAAATGACATGTTCACATAAATAATGAGAGGATTACCATTTTCATAACAATGCACAATTCAGAACAATACAACTGTGATACAACATCAACAATTAAGCAATAAGCCTTTCAAATCATTCTCAAACATCACACACCAACAATTAATCACATTACCTTTTTATTACCCCTTTTCCATCATTAGAATTATTCAACATGGAAAAACCAACCCATCACCAATTCCAATTACTCCCAAACATATAGCACAAGGAAATACACGATTCTATGCACTTAACAAGGGTTTAGAAATTCAGTTGCCTCAAATAATCGAATAATCACTCTAGGACTTGAGCCTTTTCCTTTCGTTGAGCTTCCAAATAAATGCAATCTATTCACAAAATAATCGCGATAATATTTCTAATTTAACAACACCCATATTACTATAATCCAGTCCCTAATTCTTGATGCCAACCCATACGTTACATATCATCCTCCTAAATTTTAAGCCTAGGGTTAAGTCTTAATTTCCCTCAACAATACAATCCTAATAGTGTTTGTATACTATAAGACTTAATATTTAGTTTCCTATCCCAATATATATCAAAAAGTTAATTCATAATATGATGATAAAATAAGAACTACCAACTACACAATCAAACTGGTTACGAAAATCTTGCAGGTCGGAGACCATATGAGCCAAAAGCATGAAATTCCTAAACTTATCTATTCATACTAATGATCACATTATGACATTAGAACAATCCTATCAACCTTACCGTCAATTCAATTCCCACCACTAACTAACAACCATTTTTGTCTCCATTTTATTTAAAAACAATTTCCAACAATATCATTCTCACACTAATATCACCTGACAACATATCTATATATGATTATATATATACAATTTACCAAGAATCTTGAATGAAAATTACCTGATCCACTCAGTTTTTGAACTTTTTCTTGGTTTTCTACCGCACGCTAAGATCAGTTTTTGAGATAAATTATTAACTGCACTAACATTAATTCATCTTTTTAATACATGGGCAAGGTGGTAAGGGTATTAATTAAATTATGGACTTGGCCCATTAATTACTAATTAAAAATAATTAATTATTGGATTACTACCCATTACTTAAATATCCGTAGTTATCGAATAGTTCAAAATTCTCAAACTAACTTCACCGACTGATCATAAATGACTAGGGGGAAACTATTGAGAGTGGTGAAACAATAATTTCTATAAAAATTTCCAAAAATGACCTTCCGGGTCATAACATTATAAAAATTTCCAAAAATGACATTCCGGGTCATTACAAAATGGCTTAGTGTATGGAATGTACGAGCATGTAAGGGGAATTATAAAGCATAAACATAAGTTTGAACTGATGGAAAAGAAACATACTTACCTCTTCTCAACTCGCTCAACTCAACTCATCCCAACTCAAAGAAACATAGTTCAACTCAACTCAGAGAAAATAGGGCTCAACTCAATGATAAGATATTCAACTCAGTGAAATAAGGCTCAACATAACAATAAGATATTCAACTCAGTGAAATAAGGCTCAACTCAATAATAAGACTAATTAATGGGATATTCAACTCAGTAAAATAAGGCTCAACTCAGTAATAGGATATTCAACTCAGTGAAATAAGGCTCAACTCAATAATAAGACACTCAACTCTAGGTACTCAAAAATTCTAGATGCTCCACTCTGGATACTTAACTCAATATAAAGCAACAATAAGAGATGTAGTATATGGAAATCTTTTGAAATAGTAGAAAGCAACTCAATGTATTTAAGAATACAATATACTCAGTTTGTATGCAAGGATACAAAATAAAATCTTTTGTATATGAAAATACAAAATAATCTCTATGTATATAAGAATACAAAATAATTTATGTGGGAGTTTCTCTAACCGACAACCATCACTATGAGCTATGTGATGATACATCATTTTGTCTCACGCTGCCAGAGCCGTCCTATACCTTGCCGGGGGTATAGAACCTAACTACTAAGTGGATACACTAGTCTATGCTAAAAATCACTAAGGAATCATCTAAAAAGTATGACCCTTTTCTACCCACGTTGGCTATATTGTTTATGAGGGTTGTCAGTTGTCTGAACTCTCCCCCATATCGGTGCTCAATACTACTCCCAAAAATGTAAATAGCTCATATTTAAAAACATAACTCTTTCTGTGATTTGATATAATTGCTCAAAAACTAGCCCAAGGCTCTCTTGGAAATCAGTGTTTCCTCTCTTGATTAAATGTAAAAGCATTTACTCTTTACTGAAAACTAACTCAAATGTTCTTTTGGAAACCGGTGTTTCTTTTCTTGATTAAATGTGAAAACATTTACTCTTTGGGAATACATAGTCCCCATATACTCTTTTAAAGAAATGAACTTCACTCTTTACTCTTTAATCAACTCAATGCTCAAGTCTTTAAAACATTTTTTAAAATAATTTGTATAAAACAGACTTCTTAAAATAGGGTTCAGCCGATTTATGGACGTGAATGACTCAATTCAAGGTTTTAATAACCATAGATAGAACTTAATACTCGGAACTCACGAACTTCCATGATACTACTCATTCCAAGAATGATCGACTCAAAGGGTTCATGCGAAATTATGAGCATGAACTACTAGACTTAAGGACTCAAAGATACTTCTCATCTCAGGACTGCTCGACTTATAGGATTCATGCCGAGTTATGGGCATAAACTACTCAACCCAAGGACTTCTTGGGTAACATGTAATAGTCCCATGATTAGGAATATAATCTCAAAAGGATTATGAACTGAATACTCAAGATTTAGAACTTAAAGATACTACTCCTCTGTAAGATACAAAAATTATGGAGTTCAAACGGAATCTATGGACATGAACGACTCGACTCGAGGGTCTCCACAACAATATTGAACTCATGTGTACGAATCTTCTCATTCTCATACTTACTTCCTCAAAACTTAGCTCAAATCGATAGTTGATCTCAAAGGATTCACAATTGAACTCATAGACTTTCTTGAACTCTAATCTTAACTCTCTCTTGAATGTGAATTATGAATTCAAGAGTTATGGTCCATGATATGAAGGATCTCGTGATGACAAATTAGACTCATGAATACATTCTCCTCATCCCCAGACATGTGTACGATCAACTTTGGTGGTTGTTGAGAATCGCTTCTGTTGTTAATTAAGTGTATATAAAACAATAACTATCACTCGAGTATTGAGATGACTTCATTGCGGCATTGTATGGGAGGATGTGTAGGTAGTCAATTGGTTGGTTTGAGGTTGGAGATGTGAAACCCTTGGGGGGTTGATTTGGGTAAAGATGCTCAAGATAAGGTGAGAAGCATCCAAGCTACGCTTCTAGCAGCCCAGAGTTGACAAAAAATGTATGCGGGCCAAGTATCCCCTGTTATTCGACAACCCAGGTACTACTCTAGTCTTACCTTATCCAGTTGTACCTAGTTTATCACCCGGGTACGATTGATGGATAATTTGGTATCTATTGTAACGACATGTTCCCGTCGTTATGGAAAAGCTAATGGGGAAAGAATTGGAGCAAAAAAACTTTTGAGTAGTAACTTGGAAATTCCTAGCCTAGTCCACATCTAGATGAAATCTGAGTCAGTAAGGTATAGGGAAATCTGGTATTGAATAAGAGATTTAATAATGAATTTGATGACATAAGTGGATAGACAAGACGTTAAGGAAACTCTGCGACTTTACGGAATCAAATTCGGGCGAGTAGAACTCCCAAAACTGATCTTAGCGTTCACGAGTAGTTTTTGAATGTCAAGTGTTGAAGGTGTGTTGTGAAATGGGGGCTTGGAACTCAAATTCCAACATTCTGTCTCCTTGCAAGCCGCTGTAGCACGACAGTAGCAAGTTAAATAATGTAAAAAACCCCAAAACATTATTTTCTGCAAAAGTTCATTCTTGAGAGCTAAGAAACGACCAAAGGCTTTTTCACCTTTTCTAGCGCTAAAGGTAAGATTTATACTCCCCTAATCCATTTTTCAGTTCGTAAAACTTACATTCTTGGGTAATTATTATTGGGGGAAGGTTTTCACCTATAATTAATGGTGGAAAACACCCTAAATTGGGTATTAATATCTTGGGTTTGGCCTACGGTTGATAATGTTGATTATAATCCGAGTAATTATGCCTCGTTTATTGATCCTTGCATGAATTGTCTGTTTTTAGACCACGACCAAGTGGAAAGAATCCGAAAAGGGAAGATTCAACTTTCTTAAGAGGATTCAAACTTGGGTTCGAGGTAGGTGATGGTTTGATTTCATTTTTGTGTGATGTATGTGGGTAATTTCTTCATTGTAATGCATGTATGTATGTGAATGTAGCACTATTGATCAAACCTAATGTAAATGAGTATGAATGAATGATTGTATGTCATTAATCAACACTTGATTGTATTATTATGAGAGTGTTCATTGTGTTTGTGATTGTGATATGATGATGGGGTCGGGTGTCACGTTCCGACACACTAACTTGGATCGGGTACGACGTTTCGATGCATATATGGGATCGGGTGTCACGTCCGGCACACTAGTTGGGATCGGGTATCACGTTCTGGTACGCTAACAATTTGGGTATGGGTACCATGAGAGGATCATTGAATTGGGTTTCGTGAGTGGACCATTGCATTGTGCTGTATATCTACTTGTGATGATTACATTTATATCTAATGGTGATTGACATTGGAAGACTATTTGTTGCTCTAAAATGATAACCAATGTGTATATATAATATGTACATGTCATGTTTACTATGTTGTGACGAATTATATATGTTTCGCTTAGTGGAATAGCTGCATGATCCTACCAGTACACTGTGGTTGTGTACTGATACTGCACTTGCTCGTTCTTTGTTGAGTACAAGATATCTTTAGGCAACTATTGATAGACCTCAGCTAGGAGATCAGTGATCGAGATCGGATTTCAAGGGTGATCCAGTTCTTTCAGACTGCCACGAAATCCTTCATTTTTGTTTAATCCATTCTCTTCAGACTCAGACTATTGTTAGATATTTCTTATGCTTAGTTTTGGGTTGTACCCATTTCCCTAGACTTGTTGAATTTAAATGTTTTGGTACAATGACTTTCAGGTTCTAAGAGTCACTACTAGAAATTAGGCCTACGGCAACGGAATTTTTGGCAACGCTTAAGATACTGTTACTATAGAGGGTCTATTGCAACTGTTTGAACCGTTGCCAAAAGGATTGGGTGTTTTTGATACGACTTGGTAATAGATTCGTTGCCACTGTGTGAAAACCGTTGCAATAGACTTACATATTGCGACGGTTACTAGAACCATTGCCATAAAGTCATCTATGGCAACATTTAATGTGAATTTTTTTCTATTGGAACGGTTAATAAATCCCTCCATAATTTCCCTCTTTTATTTTGGCTAAACCCGCTAAAAACATTTCACTATATTTTATTTTTAATTAATTTGTTAAATCCAATTTATTTTTCTCTCTACCAGATATATACAACATTTTCTAAAGCCATTCTTCATCTCTTCAACAAACACAACACCATACACTGGCACTACTCTTCTCTTTGACCTATTTTTCATAAAGCAGAACACCATTTCAGGGCAAGCTTGTAGAGTTTTGCAAGGATTTGATTATTCTTATGGTAAGTTCTTCTTGGCTTTAATTTTAGGGAAAACTTAAACCCTTTTTTTCTTCAAATGTAAACCCATTTCTCTCTAAAATCTTGTGAAATCGAAGGAAATGGAAGGCTGAAGGTTTGCTTGTGAAATCTGAGAAATCTTTATGTTTTCTTCTTCAACAGCTGGAGGTTCTGTTCTTACATCTTTGAGGTTATAATTGAAGAAATTTCAATTTTGAGTTGTTGAGGTTTTCTTCTTGAATCTCTTCTTTTGCCTTTAATCGTTGAGGTGTAGTTAGTGTGTATTTGATGTATTTTTTTTTTCTCATTGTGGGTTTTTCCCATTCAATTTTAGCTACTGTGGGTTCAAAGTTTTGTTGGTAGTTATGGTGAAATTGATGTTGGATTTGTTGTTCCAGAACACCATTTCAGGGCAAGCTTGTAGAGTTTTGCAAGGATTTGATTATTCTTATGGTAAGTTCTTCTTGGCTTTAATTTTAGGGAAAACTTAAACCCTTTTTTTCTTCAAATGTAAACCCATTTCTCTCTAAACTATTGTGTAATCAAACAAAATGAAAGGCTGAAGGCTTGCTTGTGAAATCTAAGGAATCTTGTTGTTTTCTTCTTCAACTGCTGGAGGTTCTATTCTCTTATTTTTGAGGTTATAGCTGAAGAAATTTCAAGTTTGAGCTGTTGAGGTTTTCTTCTTGAATCTCTTCTTTTGAGTTTAATCGTTGAGCTGTAGTTAGTGTGTATTTGATGTATCTTTGTTTCTTCTGATTGTGGGTTTTTCCCATTCAATTTTAGCTACTGTGAGTTTAAAGTTTTGTTGGTAGTTATGGTGCAATTGATTAATCTAGACCATATTTCTGTTGATATTGATGTTGGATTTGTTGTTCCATGAGTTATTCAATCGGGTTTGAATACCCTTGCATTGATGATGGCTTCCTTGATTTCACCTCTCGCTTGAGTAGCTAGGATGTGAGAAATTTCGCTTTCACTATTGTTGAAGAGTTACGTTAGAGCAACAGGAAACAAGAGATACATTAGCATGAAAAAGGAAAAAACTGAAATTCATTGTTGGTTGGTATTAGAGCTTTTGATATGAAAATCTGAAACTTCTTATAATTCTAGATCAATATTATTTGCCTTAAAAATCTGTTTTATAACTTTTAAAAACTGTTTTGCCCTGATTTCTTATCAAAAAGAAAATCAATAGGGATACTTTTTTGAAATGTATTGAATCCTCAAGGCGATTTTTTGGTGTGTTAGAATATGATCCGAACTTCATGTGAATCCAGCGACCATTTTCAATTTCTTGAATGTCCATAAGTCGTTAATAGCATAAATTTGAAAGAATGATAAGCTTGTTATGATTTTTCTACTTTTCCTTTTAGTAGTTAAAAGTATCTTTGAAATTATTTCATAATCGTTAATCTTGTTGTTCTTTAGGATAATATAAAGTAAATTGTTATTGAGTATGAGCTATTTTTAAAGTATTTCTAATTGGTATGACATCTGATTTTCTAAATCTGTCTTATGAACATATATTTTGGTAAATAATCTATCTTCATGTGGGTAAGAAGTGTTGATTAGTTGTTCAACAGAACATAATGTAGGCTTGTTCCATGGTGTACTAGTAGGATTAGACTAGTTTGGTATTATTACCCAGGTAAATATTGCTTTTGAAACATCACTAAAGCAGGTAGCAAGTTGAACTCCCAAAACCAAAGAAGTAAGATTACTTCCAGATACATATATAGATAACCAGTCAAAGTTGGCTTCAATTTTCATTTTAACACTACAACTAAGGTCAGAACCTATCGAACACTCCAACTTATCCATCATGTGACCTTCTAAGGTTGTAGCGTTTAATAGTACTAACCTTTATTGAAGTATCGAAATGAAAAAGAAGCAAACTTTGATGGACTCTCTATGTATTTTGCCATTACTTTAGGATCAAAAATAAAGAAATGCAGGCTCCATCAACATTGTTAAAACCTTTTCTTGACAGGTCATGTGGATCAGTGTTTTGTATACATTTCCAATGATCAAGGGAACTTTGATATTTGTTTGACATATTAAGCAAAACTATGAAATGCTTGTTGTAAATTGCATTGTGATTGCTATGAGTTTTAAACTACATATTCTCCATGTACATTTTGAGATATGTTTGTTCATGTGTAAAACATTGTTTTCTTTTTTATTTCATAGTTTGTCATAAATTTGATTCTTTTTATCTTTTTTTGTGTCGCATAGATATCAATGGATAATTTAGATAGAAGTTGGATGTACCCTGGACTTCAATTGAATGCTGCCATGTTGGCATCATTGGGTGCTCACTCACCACAAGAAGCTATGGAACCTTTGAATCATCCATCTTCTAGCAAAAACAATCAAGGTATGACATTTATTATTTTACTTCTTCTTCACTTCAACGCTAGCTTGGTATGAATGTGCTGCCAAATTTTCTTACTAAAAAGGAGACTACAATTCAACTTCTCATGTTAGTTATGGTGTTGTACATCTACCTATTTGTATTTATGTGAGTTTAGAGAGACTCTCATTTTAAAGAGCCCTTAACAATGTGCAGTTGACTCAATGCGACTGTTGAGTTTTGTACTCACTTTTTGTGTATAGGTTTATCTCGATCAGGCCCCTGTTTTGACTATTCAGGGTAAAGTAGGAGAAAACCTTGGATGCTTCTTTTCCTTTTCCAAATGTTTTGGTTGTGAAACGTTAGTCTTTGAATCATAGCTCTCTCATTAGTGTGCCATCTTAAATTGTGAAATTATTATGGCTCTTATTTGTTAGTGTAATTGTTGGACAGTTGGAAACGATAAATCTTTAGCACTAAAGTGTTGGCCTATAGCTGACACAGATAAACTGTTGTTGTAACTGCTAGTTTGTAGACAATTTGTGTGTGTATCTAAGCTATTTGTACATGTACTCTTTTGAAAAAATTTCAATTCTCGGCTTAGGTATGGCAGATCATTGCCCGAAGGTTGCAGCTACTACTTGTTTTTGAAACTACTTCTATTTCTTTCTTTTAATTTTCAGCAGTATTTCCAACCTTATGTTGCTTCTGTACCTATTTTGCACATATCAGCTTTGCATATTTACTTATATGGAGTTGATTTTCCTCCATAACCAGCTGCTTCTACCAACAGTTTACCTATACACACCATGCACCAACTTAACCAATATTGGATCCTAATAGAAAAACGAAACAAAATAGGACCAAAATAATACACTTTCAAACATCTGAATATAATGAACAAATTGTTAAGGGCTGGTACGTGAGCCTCTTTCAAATTAAGAATCCTCCTTGCTTGATTTGGCAGATCTGAAAAACTATGAATCTCAAACCTACTTGGAGTTCGGATGATGTTTTGGAAACTTATAACTTGTGTGCTTGGTGTGTGCGTGTGATTTATGATGCCTTTTTGAATAATTTTCATGCTCGGCTATTAGAATTGGCATAGGGAGTAATGTTCAGTCTATTTGCTTATGAAATATTAGATGAGCGTCATCACATAATGTTATCTTGGATTTCATCTATTTAGGAATATGGGTTCTTCATGTCAGTGAAGGCCTATTTTGGACTACTCATTTGTTGATTTTGGTCGACCTTGATAACTTCCATGGCTTGAATTTGACTAGTACTCATCGTGAATTGGAAGTGATTTAATAAAGTCTGAAGGTTCTGTCCCTTCCTGTTTGGTTGTTAAATTCCTTCCCTTGAAAATTGTTTTTTCCAGATATTGTGGTATACTTTGGTATACTGCTAGTGTTGCTATATTTGAGTGTCATGTTTATTTTATTACATATTCCCCTTGTATGTGTTTTGTTAATGTGTCTCTCTTTCAATACAATGCTGGATTACCAATTTTTTGAGCCATTTGTATTGCCCAACCAGCCCTGCACCCACAAAAAGAAAAACAGTTGTAATCTGAGCTTACTATGTACAAAACTAGGTTTACGTCCTTTCCTTTTTGTTTTTTACAGAATTCATCTAGTGAATATTGTTACGCTAAATGCACTAGGATAAAAACTCCTAGTTATAACAAGTGATATCTTCACTTGCGAATGTTTGATTGGTTGTAAAGGACAGTAAGAGTAAATAAATTAACTTGTCTAATTTGTGCCCATTGATATTCTGCATTGATATCTGTTTTTCTTCTAGGTATATTTTGCAATAATTTATGTGTTTCCTGTCTAATCTGTGGGAATGATCATCTTCAAAATTCAATTAAAAGCCATTTCAGGTTGCTGGATACAACTAGCATTTTGCAGCAGGCAAAAAAATAATTTGTTATGCACAGTTGATTGAGCAAATGAAATGTTTGCTTATTTTACTTACACAGATGTGGAGTAGATCGAGACAAATGCTTTAATTACTTAAATCTGAACTATCTTTCTTCCACATTTGCTCTCAATAAACTTTTATTTATGGTCTTTTGTAGGTGGAGAGGATAACCAAGAGGACGATGAAAGTAGTAGTGATGAAGCCCTTGATATATTTGATCGAAAGTTGTAGAAACCTATTGCATTAGCTCGACTCTTTTGTTTCTTGTCATTTTGAAACTTTTGTTTAGCTACAATCTTTTGTTTTAATTTCTATTAGTATGGAACCTGTGCAAACTATTGAAAATATGTGTTTTGGTATGTATATTTTACCTTTATGGATATTGTGACTGGGATAATTAGAATTATATATATGATTCGGCAATACAATTAGTCTTTTTTTTTGTGATTTGATTTAGAAAACTTTTTTATAAATTGTTGATTTTTAAATATATATATATAATGCTCAAGAAACATGAACTATTGCAACAGGTTGGGAAAAAACTGTAGATTCATATAGATTGGTTGCAATAGAAAATAAAACGGTTGCAATATCAATAAAAAATGGTTGCCATAATATTTAAAAAAGTGTTGCGATAAGAACATCCTATTGCAACGGACTCTATTGCAACTCTTGCTAACAGTTACCACAACCCTTAATGCAACAGTTGTTAACCGTTACAATTGTTGTAATATTATAGTGCCCATAGATGGATACAAAACCGTTGCAATAGAGGTCCCTATAGCAATGCTTTCAAGAACCGTTACATTAACTGTTACAATAGAGCTATAGTAACGCGAGCAGATGAGACGGTTGACAAACCGTTGCTATAGCTCTATGGCAACGGTTTTAGGTCCTATTGCAACGCATATGAAACTGTTGCTATAGTCCAAAATTCTAGTAGTGAGTTAAGACTTCCGCATTAGTTTGGTTAGTTATTTGTTTAAACCTTTGGAGTTTATGGGAACTCCGTATTTCTTTTGGTCATTTAAACCTTCTTCCATATCTTTAAATATTTAGTTCTTGGGTCAAATGATTAGTATTAATGGTTCTCCCATCGGAGGGTTAGTGTGGGTGCCAATCATGACGGTCTGGGTCGTGACATTACTCCACAAAACAAGTGGATCCTTAACTGTGAGATATTCGATTTTTAGAATCTCGAATGATGACACAAAAATATCATAGTCTTCGCACAGTTCTGCTTTGGTGCTTTATCTTCATCTTTTATGGTGTCTCCAAGACTCATTGCATCAAGGTAGATTTCAGTATCCAACACCCATGAAAGGTAGTCCCTCCCTGAACTATGAAGGGAAACGAACTGTAGTTTCGTAAGATTGACCATTAAAATTAAAAGCAAAAGAATAAATAAATACCTAATTAACCTTCACTTTTTGAGACAGTAGAGTCTCGTGTTGATAATGTGTTATGAAACTATAAATAATAATAAGAAGAAAGTAGGAAGAAGATAGAAGACATAGTATTTCTCTTGAATGATGATTTTACAATGAAGACGACTCTTCTATTTATAGGGGGAAATTGACTTGGTCCCCAAGTTAGGGTTCCTAAATATTCTCTAAAAGATAGACATTCACTATATTTATAACAAGGGAAAAGGGTCAAATATGCCCCAAAACTATTCGAAAAGGTCTAGATATACCCTCCGTTTAAAGTTTGGCTCACTCATGCCCTTGCCGTCCAACTTTTGGCATAGATATACCCTTATGGGCGTTAGTTGGTCTGCTGGACATATCCAACTTATTTTCCATTTCATTAAATGCCACATGGAATTGTCATGTCATTTTGACTTTACCACATGACATTTATATGAAAATGGAAAGGGATCAATTATGTCCCTAAAAAATTTGAACCCAAAAACACCTAATCTGACCCATAAATCAACCCTCCTTTTAAATAAACTACCCGACCCGTTTTCAACCATTTTGATTAAATTTTTATTTTTTTCGGTAAATCTCGAAAATGAGTATTTCATTAACAAAAAATAGGAAAAATATGAAAAAAATATAAAATTAATGCAAAAAATTCACAAATAAATATTGTAACCTTAAATTCAAAAATTTCAATAAATTTTTTAGTTTGTTTTTTTCGGTAAAACCCGAAAATGAGTAATTAACTAATAAAAAATATGAAAAATATGAAAAAAATATAAAATTAACGCCAAAAAATCACAAATAAATACAGTAACCTTAAATTCAACAAATTTTTTTTCTTTTCGGCAAATCTCAAAAATGAGTAATTTATTAATAAAAAATAGGAAAAATATGAAAGGAAATATAAAATTTACGCCCAAAATTCACAAATAAATATAGTAACCTTAAATTCAACAATTTTTTAAATTTTATATTTTTCGGTAAATCCCGAAAATGAGTAATTGATTAATAAAAAATAGGAAAAATATGAAAAAAACATAAATTCAAAAAATTGTTGAAATTGTTGAATTTAAAGTTACTATATTTATTTCTGAATTTTTGGCTTTAATTTTTATTTTATTTTTCATATTTTTCCTATTTTTTATTAATCAATTTTTATTTTTTTGGGATTTATCAAAAAAAATAAAAAAATAAAAATATTGAAATTATTGAATTTAAGGTTACTATATTTATTTGTGAATTTTTGGCGTAAATTGTATATATTGTTTTCATATTTTCCTTTTATTATTACTTAATTAGTCATTTTCGGGATTTGTCTGGAAAAAAAATTAAAAATAATTATTGAAATTGTTTAATTTAAGGTTACTATATTTATTTTTGAAGTTTTGGCATTAATTTTATAAAAAAAATTCATACTTGTCATATTTTTTATTAAACAATTACTCACTTTCGGGATTTACCGAAAAAAAATAAAAAAATTTAAAAAATACTGAAATTGTTGAATTTAAGGTTACTATATTTATTTGTAAATTTTTGGCGTTAATTTTATATCTTTTTCATAATTTTCCTATTTTTTATTAATCAATTACTCATTTTGGAGATTTACTGAAAAAAAATAAAAATTAAACAAAACTGTTGAAAATGGGTCAGATAGTTTATTTAAAAGGGGGTTGATTTATGGGTCGAATTAGGTGTTTGTGGGTCCACATTTTTTAGAGGCATAATTGATCCCTTTCCATTCTCATATAAATGTCATGTGGTAAGGTCAAACTGACATGACAATTCCATGTGGCATTTAAAGAAATGGAAAATGAGCTGGATATGTCCAGTAGACCAACTAACGCCCATAAGGGCTTATCTATGCCAAAAGTTGGGCGGCGAAGGCATGAGTGAGCCAAACTTTAAACGGAGGGTATATCTAAACCTTTTCGAATAGTTTAGGGGCATATTTGACCCTTTTCCCTTATAACAATAAGGAAATTAATTTTTATATAATGTTTTTCTTTTCAATTTTTAATTATTTAAAAGAGTATATGCTATAATTCACATTCATTTCTAGCAATTGTTAAGATCAAATGGGTTTATTATCATATTCAAAATATGAAAGGGTATTGTTTCTAAACCTAAAATGTTAAGGAGGTAAATTGAGTTTGTTAATTATAATTTGGTTGAGTGATTTTAAGAAAAAATCCTAAGTTAAGTGATTTTATTAATACAAAATAAAAGCAAATGTTTTTCTCCATACTTCATAGTTGAATGACCTTTTCAAATATTTAATTATTTTTATGGGTTGAAAAAATATAATTGATCGACAAAATTAAAATGTGAATCAAATAAGATTAATTTATAAATATGAAATGAAACTACTTACCCTAATTGAAAGAAGAAATGAAAACATAAAAGGGGAAAAGGTGTGAAGACGAAAATATGGAAGGAAAAGGAACAAGGGAGTGGGAAGGAAAAGAAGGAATATGTTACAAACATATATGTATTATAGTATATATATGAAAATATAGTAATTTTAATTAGGGATTAAGTCAATTTTCTCCTTATAAATAAAAACAATTCGCAATGTAAAAAGTCCTTCAAGGACAATAAAAAGTCTTCTTCCTCTTCCTCTTTGGGTGTGTTTGGTATGAAGTTTTCCAATTTTTTCATGTTTGGTTGGGTTAAATGTTTTGGAAAATGTTTTCCAAATCAACTAATTTTCCTCAAATTTAAGGAAAATAACCTACCTTCAAAACTTAAGAAAAAGATTTTCCAAAACTCTCTTTCAACTTCAAATTACAATTATTTTTTTGTTGAAAAAAATAATTTATTTTGTCGCTACCCTCAAACCAGCCCCCCCAAAAAGCCCCACAACCACCCCCCAACAAAAAAATAATAATTTAAAGCTTGTTTTTAGATTTAATTTTTTACCCCACCCTCACCCCTCCCAAAAAAATATTAAAAATTATTTTTAAAAGATATTTCTAATTTCAATTTTTTA
>NW_006239112.1:831092-853366 GCF_000226075.1 Solanum tuberosum | reverse complement strand
AGTTTGTTTTTAAAAAATATTTTCAATTTCAAAAATTATTTTCTACTCTAGTAAAAATAAAAGATATATTTCATTCATAAATCAAACAATAAAAAAAATTTCTACTCACCAACCAAACATGAGAAAATAAGTCAAAAATCAACTTGTTTACGAGGAAAGCATTTTCCTTCATACCAAACACACCCTTCCTCTTCTTCTTCTTCTCCTTCTACTACTTCTTCTTCGTCCTCTTCCGCTTCATCTTCCTCTTTCTCCTCTTCCTTTTCCTCTTCCTCTTCCTCTTCGCCTTCCTCTTCATCTTCCTCTTCCTCTTCCTCTTTGTCTTCCTCTTCCTCTTTGTCTTCCTCTTCTTCTTCTTCTTCTTTTTTTTCTTGTTTATATAACATAACAAATTTGATTCGGTTTTCCATTGATGTTTGCGTAATCAAGACACAACATCTAATTCAAGTGTCTACGATCATACAATAGTAATATAACCCAATCGACTGGGTTGGGGTCGAGACCCAAGGGAGCGGTTGGAAGAATTAATAGAAAAGTAAAATCAAGTTCTAATCAATCATAGTTATAAACATTAACGAATTAAAACATACTAAATCTAAAGGTGACACGAGTGTCAATTATCAATGGGGGGTTTGTATTCAACTAATGACAAAAATAGAAAAAATATAAAGATGCGAGATAGGAAGACGGGATTCTTGCGATATGATAGGAATATAGGATAAAATATACTATTGGGTAAATGCTATTGATAGTAAATCACTGAATATTTGTAACTAGGCTAGACCTTAGTAGGGGTAAATTCTCTCTCGAGCAACTTACCCCGAATCAACTCTGTTTCTTTCGAACACCGAGTTGCAGCAATTAAGCGCAGCCTCCACCTTAGCCCATTCACTCTCTCGGGCTGAATTTGTGGGAGAAGGCCTAGGATTCACTTTCTCGAGCTGAACCCACGATGACCCAATAACTACATGCTACCGATTTAGTAGTCTTAGTTTTAAAACCTCTCTCTTGAGCAAGCCAAAAAACACTAAGATGAAATCATATTTGCCACTACAATCCCATTAAGTTCAAACACAACTACTAAACGAAATCACATTTAAACAGCAAATAGACTAAAAATAAGCAATACCCAACAAGAAATTTAACCCATATTCACAAAATCACACTCCAGGAATTGGGGTTTTAACTAGACATGAAAAAGAGATAGAAGTCAATACCAAAGAGTGTTTCCATCAAGTGGGTACGATAGAAAATGTCTTTAAACACGTCTAGGATGAAGATTCTTGAATACCCACTTCTAATTTCTTGGAGTTGAAAACCTTCAAAACCTTCAAGCTCAAGAACAATGTCTCCCAAAAACTCTAAGAACTAAAAACTAAAAATATTCTAATTCTGAGTAATAATTCTCTACAACTTGATACTAAGCTACATAATTAAATGAGTATTTATAGTTTTCAAAAATTTGTGCTGCGAAGGATCATTCGGCGCAGTTATTCGGGATCGCCGAAACACTCGGCGATCTGCTCTTTGGTCTGATTCATCGCCTTTCAGCTTTTACCTTCAGCATCTTCACGTTTTGATTCATTGAGCGACAGGGAACTACTTCGCGAAACTGCTCAGCGATGCGCCGACTGCTCCCTTTACTCGCAGACTTGATCTTTTTCCTTCAGGGCTGAGCACACTGGAAATTTGGGCGAGGTTAAGTCCATTCGGCGACTTGCCTAATGCATTAGGCGATCCTCAGGCCTTTTTTCTTTATTCTTTTCAGTCGCCTTGTTCCTTTTTGCCAAGTAGTGTCCATACTTTGCCTCATACTCCAAATACCTGAAACTTAAGGATTTACATCAGTTATTGAGACAAAATATGCATTCGAGGACACTAAATCTATCAAAATAAAGCCCTAAATGAGTCCAGTTTGTGGACTCATCAACACCCCCAACTTAAACTTTTGCTTGTCCTCAAGTAAAATTCAAGTTCAGCAGTTCAAGAAGGATGTCTTAAACAGTGCTACATAAGACTCAATCATGAATGTACAAAACAAGACTCAACTTACTCATGCAAGGATCATTTGTATACTCGAAGAATCAAGTTGTGACACACCATTATTAAAGATTCTAGCTCACAATAATTGCTTCTTATGCAAGTTCAAGCTCAACTAAGGTATTCAAATGCCATCACACAAAGAATGATTCCATATTCACACACAATGGTTCAATCATTTAAAGCTCCGGAATCAAATGCAACGCTCACACTAACAGAAAAGAACACTATGCATGTTTTCACCCATAGGTTTGCCCGTATTTTCCAATTGACAATTGATTCAGCTCACTCAAGATAAAAAAGGTCTTTTCAAGGAATATAATGGGGCTGAGTGCAAAGGTGTGGTCCTTTAGGCTCAGTGACTTTCATCCTCATAAAATGTGGTGCTCAGAACACTTCCTTTCCTCTTATTTCATCATTTTCTTTAGTGCTCATAAGTCATCCCATTATTCACTTTCCATGGATTGTTCAGAAACCCCATTTCTTTTGTACTTTTATCCATGATTTTTTCTTTTTCATTCTTTTCTTCTTTTTTTCTCTCTTTTTTATGTATGGAGGGGTTCCATTTTTTCAACACCATGGGGTAAATGAGACTTTCCTTGCACTTCTTGACTTGCCCTTTTCTTTTCACCACACCCCCCAACTTTAGGCTTTTGGCCTAGGTTGACTATTCAATCAACCACAAAACAAGAGGATTATAGGTAGTGGATTAAGAGAGGTCATGTTTTCATCAAGTTTCTTCCAAATAAAGGTAAGGCTCAAGGGGTGTTCAAAAGAGGTTCACACATACTCACAAGGTAGGCCACAAAAGAGGTATATGTCAAATTGGCTCACACTCTTAGAAGTTGCCTTAGATCATATCAAGAGATAGCCTTACTTAGTCGATCGGACCAACGGGGAAAATTCTAGGTGTCATCATGCATGATTCACGATAAGCTCATCACACAAGGCATTGACACCAAAGTCAAAAAAGACTCCACACTTTCGCTAGTGTGCAACGCTCATCACAAGAGACTCAATTTGATAATTGGCTAGTCACAACAAGATGCAAAGAGTTCACATATTGTCTATGCAACTTCAATTGGCCTCGTTGTAGCCGCACATTAATGTTCGTTCAATTATGAGCACTATTTGAGTCATCGATATTGGTCAAAATCGAGATTCAAATTTGCTAAAGAACAACCACATTCAAGTACATACAAGAGTGGGCGAAAAATATTGAAGGGTCAAAAATAATTTACAATTAAAGCACACGGAGCCACAAGTTCAAACATCCGCTAAAAGCAGTGCAAAACAGAATTATAAGCATTATGACCCAAATATATAAACAAAACATCGAATATCAATATTCAAACAAAAGGTGGGCCTCACCCCACCACAAATAAAAAAAGTCATTTGTCCTGAAATGCAAATGAAGTAAATTATCCAAAAAGTGAAAGAAAGTAAGATAGAGAGGGAGGTAAAGAAGGGATCCTATCTACGCAGTCTCTCCATCTTTCTGGGCCTTAGTGCCCGGTGCAGCAGTCTGCACTTGGGCATCAGTGGCTGAAGTAGTGTTCGAGATCTGGGCATCAGTATCCGAAACTATCTCAAAAGCAATATCTGTGTCAAGCCCACTAGGAGTGGCCACCTGCAAATGCGCCTAAAAGGCTTGCACAATAGTAGAGAACTCTAGGGCCCAGGGAGGAACATTAGGGTTACATGGAATAGTTGAAATGGGATTCCGACAAGAAGATGCATAGACTCCCCGGGCTTCCTTGCCCCTTCCTTTATCCTCCTTCCCACCAGATGTGGGAGGTTTGGTAGTTTGCCTTTGGATGCAACTGCCTCTACATTGGTGACGATTTTCTTTCCCTTTGTTCGGGGCGGCCTGTTTCCACTTGCAACCTTAGGTTTGGCTATGTCTGCAACTCCGAGACAAGGTTAGAAAAACATTCTATAGATGCACAGAAAATTAGTTATAGTCAAACTTGCCGACGTGGGCGGTGAATCGCCGACTTCATTCGGCGATCAATGGGTAGTTCACTGAAAGCTATAGTGCAAAGGGATACTGGGGAGCGGACAATGGCAACAAAGAAGACTTTCGGCGAGTTGCCGAGTGCTTTCGCCGAGTAGTCAAGTGATTTTGGCAATCTCATGCTTCTCACGAAAGTTACAGAACTAACCATCAAATAAAGCATAAAATTAAAAGCAAGATGGGGACATAAGGCGAACCGCCGAGTGGTTCGGCGAGCTCGACCCAGCTCATCAAACAGCCCAACGTGCCTATTTCCAACCTACCTTCTCGAATTCAACCATTGAATTCAACCCCACAACCCTCGGAAACAAAATCAAAGCATGTACTAGTACAATAAAACTCAGACCCATAACACCAATTGCTCCGGGATATTAAGACTTTTCCTGATTTTGCCAAATTTGGCCATTTGATGACTTTTGCCCTTAAGAATGGTGTCACCCACTCTATCATTGTGCAATTACGTCATTTAGCACTAATACGAGCTACTCAGACTTCACCCAACAAATCTAACCAACATGCAAGCACCCCCCCCCCCACAAAATTTAACTCATTTTAAGGAACAAATTTACGGGCATTTCATGATCAAAACAAGACGGGCAAGATTATCAAATTAAAATCAATATTTAAACAATATAATCCTATTAGAGAGGCCCATCACACATCAATACGATATGATCATTGCAAATGAGTACCAAATTTTTGAAAATAATCTCGGGGTTCAGAAACTAACCTTTTATGCCGAATAAAGTACTTTGAAATGCTATGCGGCAATGAAATTCCATTTTCGAGCACCAATCAACAACCAAAATACTTATGGAATGTAAAAATGTTTAAAATACTAGCTTGGTGTTAGATTGTGATGTTTTAAAGCAAGGGAAAATGAAGAGTCTGAAATTTTAAAACCTTTGTCCCTTAATAACCATCCAGTTCGCGTCCATTCACCGACGTTAGTCGCACTCGCCGATCCATTCGGCGACACGCCGCATGGTCACTTACCACACCAATTTTTACAGGAGGTTCAAACAACGAATAACATCGGATTGCCGACCTAGTCGGCGAGTCGCCAAGTTGCTCTTGGGCTCGCCGAGTTTTACAGGCTCCAACTTAAAATTGTGTTGAGCCAAACGATGGATCAAATTGGGCGCGCCGACATCTTCGTCGATGCACCGACTGGAACATTCGCTCGCCCACCTGCATTTTTCAAACACTTTTCACACACAAACCTGCACAATCAACACACCATTATTTCTAAAACAAAAATAAAGCAATAAAGGGTTTTGGGTTGCCTCCCAAACAGTGCCTTAGTTAACGTCGTGGCACGACGCAAGTCACCATTCAAACCTCATTCTCAGGGTTAGCCATAGTCTCACTAGGTAATTCCTCTTTATGCTGTGAGTAGAGACATGCCAGCACTTGGCCTATTTAGGCGTCTTGCAGCAGAATGATCATGCAATGGGAAGTCGTCATCTGATTCAGAATTTCGACATTCTCTTTTATCTCATTCAACACTCTATCTTGTTCCTCGATTTTGTGTAGAATTATTGAGAGGACCTCTCAATTTCGTCCACCCTCATGTTGTTTCATTTTTTTACACCTGCGAGGGGGAAGGTACTTGCTCTTCTTCTTAAACCTTGCTTCTAATTTCATTACCTTCTTGGACATATCATCCAACTGAATCAACAATGCAGCCCATTCTTGGTCCTTTTTTGCTTCCTTGTTAGCCTTAGCCATCCCATCAAGGCGTTGGGCTACTAATCCATATGGTTGTCGTATCAAACAACCTGCAAAATATTGATCAACAACGCTTCTATTTTCGGGACCAAGGGCTCTATAGAAGCATTCTAGCAGCAATTTGTCTGGCATTACATAATTCGGGCATTGCTGTAGCAATGCCTTAAATTTCTGCCACATATCATGGATAGTCTCACTTTCCAATGATGGAATGTTAGGAGGTTATCCCTAAATTTCAATAGCCTCAACAGAGGGTGATCTATTTGGTTAACGTTTTCACCCTTTACACTCATTTTTCCTGTTCATAATACATAAACAAGCAAAATGAAACTAAAAATTAAGTAGAACTACAACTAATAAGAACATATATTTTACTCACTAAAAAGTATCAACTAACGCCAATCCCCAGCAGCGGCACCATTCTAAAGTTTGCGTATTCAAGACACAACTTCCAATTCAAGTGTCTACGATCGTACAATAGTAATATAGCCAACCGAATGGGTTGGGGTCGAGTCCTAAGGGAGTGGTTGCAAGAATTAACAGAAAAGTAAAATCAAGTTCTAATCAATCATAGTTATAAACATTAACGAATAAAAACATACTAAATCTAAAGGTGACATGAATGTCAATTATCAATGGGGAGGGGGGGCTTCTATTCAACTAATGACAAAAATAGCAAAAATATAAAGATGCGAGATAGGGAGACGGGATTCTTGGGATGTGATAGGAATATAGGATAAAATATACCATTGGGTAAATGCTATTGATAGTAAATCGCTGAATATTTGTAACTAGGCTAGACTTTAGTGCGGGTAAATTCTCTCTCTCGCAACTTACCCCGAATCTACTCAGTTTCTCTCGAACACCAAGTTGCAGCATTTAAGTGTAGCCTCCGCCTTAGCCCATTCACTCTCTCGAGGTGAATGTGTGAGAGAAGGCCTAGGATTTCACTCTCTCGAGCTGAACCTATGATGACCGACTATCGATTTAGTAGTCTTAGTTTTAAACCTCTCTCTCGAGCAAGCCAAAAACACTAAGATCAAATCTTATTTGCAACTACAATCCCATTAAGTTCAAACACAACTACTAAACGAAATCACATTTAAACAACAAATAGATTAACAATAAGCAATACCCAATAGGAAATTTAATCCATATTCAGAAAATCACAACCCAACAATTGGAG
Organism: Solanum tuberosum; assembly: GCF_000226075.1. NCBI lineage: Eukaryota > Viridiplantae > Streptophyta > Magnoliopsida > Solanales > Solanaceae > Solanum > Solanum tuberosum. The sequence continues at coordinate 846,392 of NW_006239112.1, read as the reverse complement.
TTTTAGCTAGACATGAAAAAGACATAGAAATCAATACCAACAAGTGTTTCCATCAAGTGTGTACGATAGAAAATTTCTTTAAACACGTCTAGGATGAAGATTCTTGAATACCCACTTCCAATTTCTTGCAGTTGAAAACCTGCAAAACCTTCAAGCTCAAGAACAATGTTTCCCAAAAACTCTAAGAACTAAAATCTGAAAATATTCTAAGTCTCAGTAATAATTCTCTACAACTTGATACTAAGTTACAAAATTTAATGAGTATTTATAGTTTTCAAAAATTTGCTCTGCGAAGTATCACTCGGTGCAGTTAGTCGGGATTTCCAATACACTCGGCGATCCACCCTTTGGTTTGATTCAGCTTCTTTAAGCTTTTGCCTTCAGCATCTACACATTTTGATTCATTGGGCGACATGGAACTGCTTTGTGGAACTGCTCTGCGATGCGCCGACTGCTCTCTTTTCTCGCAGACTTGATCATTTTCCTTCAGGGCTGAGCACACTGGAACTTTGGGCGAGGTTAAGGCCATTAGGCGATCCTCATGCATTCTTTTCTTCATTCTTTTCAGCCACCTTGTTCCTTTTGCCAAGTAGTGTACATGCTTTACCTCAAACTCTAAATACCTGAAACTTAAGGATTTACATCAATTATTGAGTCAAAATATGCATTTGAGGACACTAAATCTATCAAAATAAAGCCCTAAATGTGTCCAAATTGTGGACTCATTAGCCACCACATCAAATTAGAATATTTCAAAAAGAATCTCCAAAATAGGGAGCGGGGGGACTGAAGACAAGAAAATGGGGGAAGGGGAGAAAAAAATCAAGAAATGGGGATTTTTGTTTTCTTGAAAAAAAAAACATTTTTTCCTACTATTCCATCCCATTTTTTCTAAGTACTTATAATTTTGTGAAATAAAATTTTCAATAATCAGGGATGTTCATGGTTATGGTTAATAAACCAAATCGTACCACAATTCGTATCAAACGATTTTAAAAAATTGATATTTGGTTTGGTTTGGTTTAATTTTTGAAAACCGACACTATTTGATTTGCTTTTGGTTGTACTAAAAAACACAATAACAATCAAACCGAACATATATATATATATAATGTCTGTCTAATGATTTTTTTTCTCTTTTAATAATAAAAAGAAAAAGCTATATAACTACATATATTTTTAGAAACTGTCAAAGAAGGTCTTCAAATATTATTAGTCCATATGAATTAGAATAAATGGCACCGGGAAAAATATGGAAAATGCATAAATTTTCCCTTGAATTTTTTCCAAAAAGTCAGTTACACGCTTAAACTATCATAGTGACCTATTACACACCTATACTACTCAAAAGTAAATTTTCTTACTCCCTAAAACTGAAGTGGCAAAAAGATAAATAAAAAATAATGAAAAGATAGCAAGAAATTGATTGAGAGAAAATTATCTTTTCTGTATGTTTGACATCACTATACAGATGCATATATATACAACTCACGAAATACGTGAACAACAAACTACGTGAAGATAATGGAGAACGTGACTGACCAACTATGAAATGTTTCCTACTTTATCTAACAAACTAAGTGTCCTACTTTGTTTAAAAAACTAAAAGATAATTATAAGGAATAAAATAAATATATATATGACTAATCTTCCAGAAGCTTAGCAAACCTTTGTCTTCTTCATCGTTACTGTTTCACCATTATCTGCACCAACACCCCCCCTCAAGTTGGAGGGGGAGGAAAACACACCCAACTTGCCAAGAAGGTTACTGTGAAGAGGCCCTGTTAAGGTATTGGTGAATAAATCGGCTAATTGAGACGAAGATGGAGTGAATGAGAGTGAAATTAAACTAGCAAGCAATTGTTGTCGGACGAAATGGCAATCAAGCTCCACATGCTTGGTTCACTCAAGAAAAATGGGATTCTTGGAAATATGTATAGCAGCTTTGCTATCGGAGTGAAGAGGAACCGGCAAAGCTATAGGAATCGAAAGATCAATGAATAATCATACCAACCAAGTCAACTCAGCAACAACTCTCCTCATGGACCGATACTCAACTTCAGTAGAGCTAAGAGAGATAGAAGTCTACTTCTTTGACTTCCAGGAGATAGGAGAAGCACCAAGAGCTATGTAAAATCCAATTACAGACTTTCGTGAATTGGGGCATGCCCCCCAATTCGAATATTCTTTATATAAACTGCATCTTTATTGTTATTTTTATACTGCATTGAGTTGAGCAACCATGAGTTGAGGTTGAGTTAAGTAGAGTTGAAGTGAGTATGACTTCTTCTTTCCAAGTTCAAGCTTTAATGTTATGTTCAGTGTTTCCCCTTACACGCTGGTACATTCAATGTACTGATGCCATTTGGCCTGCATCATTTTATGATGCAGATACATGAGATCAAGGTCATCAACACACGCTTCGTTGATACCATAGCGTTTGAGTTAGCTTTGGTGAGCCTCCGTGCTTCCGGAGGATCCCTTATTTATTTCCATTATTTCAGTTTTGTTAGAATGATCGGGGGTCTTGTCCCGACATCCCTCATAGTATTAGAGGCATCATAGATAGACAGTAGTATTTAGGGAGTCTTTCTTTCAGTTTTCTTGTTAATGTTTTAAAGACTTTGAGTTGAACACTTATGTTTATTCGACTATTTTGGTTAACTACTTTACTTACGAGTTGAGTTGTTTGTTTGATTCTATTTCACTTTAGTACGTCTTCCGCTGAGAGTTGAGTCAGACCAAGGGTTCGCTTGGGCCAGCAATGGCTCTCGAATGCCGGCCATCTCCAGGGTGTAGGCTCAGGGCATGACAACTATGATCGAAATCTCAGAGACAAATACACTCCTAATTAATGTTTATTAAGGGACGTGTAAAAAGAAAATTCGACATATATTTTGAAGCGGATAAAGTATTATTTTTTTATACTTCCAATAAATAATCAAAATGCAAGACATAATTTAGTAACTCCCTTTTCTTTATTGATGTTCAACTACGTATACATTCACTTCCATTTTCTTTTTGCTTTTTTACATTTTGCAAATATTTATAGATTAATTAATTGTACTTCTAATTAATAGCCACTAACCATGCCATTACCCATCTATTATGATTTTTCATAGTATCTCAAATATTAATTAATACAATATTCTATGTAATATTTTAGCATTTTCATGTCGAGCATTTAGTCTCACAAAATAAAGGCCACGAAAGCAAAGTAAGATACATTCTTCTTCAAATTTATGTTGCTTGAATTTTTCAAAAAATAATAATAAGTGCATGTCAGATACTTTAAAAATAATGTATTTTTGGAGAACTTCATACGAGTTACATAGTATTACATAATTTTAAACCATGAATATATATTTTAAGCTAAAAACAGAAGTCATAATAATGACTAGTGCTCACTTTGATATTTTTTGTGGCGCATTCGTCGCAAAAACTCTTACTTTTTTTGGTGGCTACATGAGCCGCCAAAAAAAGTCATCACTTAAAATGACATTTCTTGTTGTGGTTGTTAAAAATGGAGCTAACAATTGGAAGGGGTTTAATTGAATCTCTTTAGTTGCGATAGAATATTGAGTAAGTAAGATAAAATAGTTTTGTATATATACACGTTGTAAAAGTGATTTAAAAATTAGTTTATGCCTCAATTCAAATTTCTTGTCAAACATTGTTTTTTGAATTCTCTCATTAGAAGTAATAGAATTTCTAGTTGTGCCAATAATCGAGGTTGTGCTATTTTTGTGTGCAGTGCTAATAGTAGATACTCCAAAGATTAGATGCGAGGTGATGTTAATTATTTTTTAGGGAGTTCTAGTGCAAACTTCCTCAGCAAGGAAGCTTCCCTAAAATATATCCATTATTACCTAATTTACCTAACTTCAATGGTGAATTCAACCAAATTATAGGAGGTCTTGGTGGTGATGATGGCAGTGGTGGTGGTGGCGAGGTGGTGGAGGTAGTGATGGGGGATTTAGTGATGAATTTGGATTTGGCGAGGGTCATGGATTGGGAAAAAATGATGGATTTGGCAAAATTGTAGGGGGCCTAATTGGTGGTGGTGGAGCAGGAGGAGGAGGTAGTGATGGTGGATTTAGTTTTGGCATTGGATATGGTGAGGTCACGGCTTCGGTGCAAATGGTGGTGGAGGCGGCGGTAGAGGTGGTGATAAAGGAGGAGGTAGTGATGGAGTATCTGGTTTTGGCATTGGATACGGTGAGGGTCATTGATTGGGAGAAAACGACGGTGGTGGTTGCAATTGATTCCACCATTTTCTCAAATAACTATTTTTCATGTGTGTGCTATTTCACCAATGGTTCTTATTTAAATATTTTCCTTGTGCTAACTCTTTTATTATTAGATACATTGTCATAATGTTGACATGATGTAATTCTACTCATGTCTTAACAAATTCAACTATTTATAGTAATGAATATTTTTTAATTCACTGATGATCAAGAACGACCATGATTCAAACGATAAAATTATAATTTCAAAATAGGGATCGAGGGAGATCGGGGTTAGGCCTTACCGTAGCCTACAACAACAAAATGGATAACAAATTCATTCATCTATAACAGGAAGCACATAAAACACACAAGTATACAACGATCCTATGCCTAAACAACCACACCTTCAATTCATTGACAAAAATATTGTCCTTTTTATATATCTAACTGACACTAGGTAAAAAATATTGTAGAAATTAAAAAGTTGTCAAAAGATAAAAAAGAAATGCATTTTTTAAAAACAGACTAGTTTTAATCTCCTTCAATAATTTAAAATATTATTATAAAATTTCAAAGAAATAAAAATGAAAAGGCACCCAACGAAGAAAAACAAAAATAATAATTGTGAAGGCCTCTTGAAAACAGTGTTGCTATTTCAAATTTTTGCACAGTTGCCTCATTTCACATTTATGCCCCCTAACTTTGGGTGTACATGAGTAGACACTTAAACTTATATAAAGTTGAACATGTAGATATAAGAGTCCTTGGTGGCAAAATATACCTATGACACCACATAAGACACAAATCTCCAAGTAGGATTTCACATAAGACGTGTGTGTCTATTTGTTTAACTTTATACAAGTTTATGTGTCTACTTGTACACACTCAAATTTAAAGGACATAAATATGAAATGAGGTCAAATTAAAGGGTATATTGAAAGGAAAAATCTTTCAGAAAAACTTAATTTCTTCTAATTTTTAAGAATCATACAACTGAAAGGTGACATTTTTTATGTTTCATGTAAGAAAGAAAGTGCAAAATGTTGCCTAAGGAATCATTATTTTGTTTAGGCATAATACATTAATGTTCTCTTTAACATGACTTTATCTGGAACCAAAACCGTCCAACTTTGGGTGTGCACAAGTAGGTACTTAAACTTGTATAGAGTTGAACAAGAAGATACACATTTCCTCCCTGGTGTTATACATGGAAATTCACGTCCAATGCGGTACGCTACATGTATTATGTCACGTACGACGCATGTATCGTTTTTCCAGCTTCTTCAAAATTTAAAAGTGTATACTTTGTGCACACAAAAAGTTGGAGGGCATAGATGCAAACTAAAGGCCTGTTAAATGGCATATTTATGTATTATGCCTTTTATTTATATAGGGATAAGTCACAAGTACCCCCCTCTAACGACCTGTTCCCATCGTTATAGAAATGCCAACGGGGGGAAATTTGGGGTCGGAAAACTTTTGCGTAGTATTTGGATTTTCCCAACATAGTCCGGTTTTGGAATAAATTGGAGTCCTTGAGGTGTAGGTAAATCTAGTAACAATCGGTGAAGTAATTATGATTTTGATTGCATGAGTGGTTAGATAACTAGTTAAGGAATCCATACGACTTTACAGAATCGAATTCGGGAGAGTAGAACTCCAAGAATCGATTTTAACGTAAAGGGTATTTTTCTGATCGTCGTGGGTTAGAGGTGAGTTACGAAATGGGAATTTTGGAATTCTTGAAATAACTATTTGTTTGTTTTGGCCGTTTTGGCGGGGGTTTTTGCCGCTCTAGCGTCACCGCTCTGGCAGGGTGGTGGCCGTTGTGGTGGGCCCAACGCAAATTAAAGTCGTTAATAATACCCTAAACGACCTCATTATGCACTTTTTGACTTTTCAAGCTAAAGAATGACTCCCATGCGACTCATACTCATTTTTCACCATTCTTGAGGTTCAAGTTAAGCTTTTCACTCCCTGATTCCGTTTTTCGATCCATAGAACCTAATAGAATGGGTAAATATTGATGGGGGAAGGTTTTGTTATAGATTTTATGGTGGAAACAACCCTAATTTGGATAATTCGGATCATGGGTTTGATCTAGGGTTCATAGAATTGTTAAAGTTTCGGGTAATTAGCTATTATTTGTTGATTCTAGTGTTGTATTGATTCTTTGTAGACCAAGAACAAGCGGAACGAATCCGGAAAGGGAAGGATCAAGTTTCTTAGGGTTTCAAGTTGCTTTCAAGGTAGGTGATGGTTGTGATTCTATGATTGTGTGATGTATGCTCGTTCTTGCTTCATTATGATACTTGTATATGTATGAATGTTGTCATGTTGATCACACTTGTTGTAAATGAGATAGAGAATCTATGAATGCCATGAAATCAGTATTTAAATGAATGATCTTGATGATATACTTATTATTGTGATTGTGGTGTGTGAATGGGATCGGTTGCAACGTTCCGGCATAACTAACTTGGATCGGTTGCCACATTCCGGCATAAAATGGGATCAGTTGCCATATTCTGGCATAAATATGGATCGGTTGCCACGTTCCGGCATGCTAACTATTTGGGTTTGGGTTCCATGAGAGGACCAATGATTTGCTATAAAATGTGAAGTTGCTCGTTGTTCATAAATGTTGATAATGTTGTATATGTTGATATATATGCATGTGATTATAATGTTGTTTGACTTGTTTATGTTGCACTAGTGGGATAGCCGCGTGACCCTACCAGTACACTGTGGTTGTGTACTGATACTGCCCTTGCTCTTAGTTTTGTTGAGTATAGGGCGTCTTCAAGCGGCTACTGACAGACCTCACTTAGAAGATCGGTGATCATTGCTTCGAATTCAAGGGTGAGCTAATTCTTCCGAGCTGCCATGGAATTCTCTTTCGGCTATGTCCACCATTTCTGGACTTAGACATTTGTTTTAGCTAGTTGATTAGTTTATTAGTTGGGGTTGTATCCCTTTTTTGTTTAGACTTGGTTCATTGATAGATAATTTGGTACATTGACTTTCAGGTTCTAGGTTATTCTTCCGCATTATTAGTTATTAATGCTAGAATTTTGTTAGAGTTTATGGGAACTTTCTTTTTATTTCCATAGTGTTTGATTTAAATGCCTTAGTTTTTAGATTATTTGCTTGGTTTGGGTTGTAGTAGTGGTTCTCCCACCAGAGTGTTAGTGTGGGTGCCAATCACGACAGTTTGGGTCGTGACAAAGTTGGTATCAGAGCCTAGGTTCATTGATCTTGATGTAACGAAATGAGTCTAATAGAGTCTCGCGGAACGATATGTGTACGCCTTTACTTTTCTTCGATAGACTATAGGACTTTAGGAAATCTCTATATTTTCTCTTGTCTCCTTTCGTTCTATGACTTGATTACAATTGGTATCTACCGATTCAAATTGGTATCTAACCTCCTTCACTCTTCTGTTCGCAGATGGTTAATATTAGATTTAACGGCGTTAGTCCCGTAGCTTCTGTCAATGCTCCAGCTAAGGAATCTGCAGCGAGAGGTCGCGGTCGAAGCATGGGTAGAGGAAGAGCTAGGGGTAGAGGTCGTGGGAGAGTAGCGCCTGCTGTGAATGAGGTACCGATTGATAATGCTCCTATGAATAAGAACCCTCATGCGCATCATAAAGAGATTGAAGAGGAAAACGTGGATGTTAAGAATGTTGAGGAGATTGGACAAGAGGAAGATGTGCCAACTGAGACTGCATGTATTCCTCACATCGAACCGGTGTTAGCTCAACAGATCATGTCATTTTTAAAGGGATTGTCTAGTCCATGAATGCTTCCGTCTGTTCAAATAACTCAAGCTCCCGCTAATACCCCTTGCTAGCACTCCCAAGACGGGTGGAATGGGAGGTAATGATGTTTTCTTTTGTCCTTTGTTGGGTTCTGTGATGACAGGAAATGAGCATCACATGTTGACTAAGTTTCTGAAGCTTAAGCCTCCGGTATTTCTTGGTTCTGAGACTAAAGATGCTTATGAGTTTATCTTAGAATGTTATGAGAAGCTGCATAAATTGGGTATTGTTCACCAACATAGGGTTGAGTTCGTGTCTTTCCAACTTCAAGGTGAGGTCAAGCAGTGGTGGAAAGCTTATATGGAGTGCATATCTTCTACTATACCTCCACTTACTTGGACCCAATTTTATGCTCTGTTCCTAGAACAGTATTTGCCTAGAACTTTGAGGGATCGCAAGAAGGATGAGTTTATGGCTTTGGAGCAAGGTGGTATGATTGTGGCTGCTTATGAGGCCAAGTTCCATGCTTTGTCTAGATATGCTACACAGTTGGTTACTACTGAGGAGGAGAGATCCGGTTATTTATTAGAGGTTTGAATTCTGAGTTGCAAGTATTATCTGTTCATATTACTTCTGCAAGGAGGAGTTTTAATGAGGTGCCAAACTATGTTAAAAAAGTGGAGGGGGTGAGGCCTGACGGTCAAGCTAAGGCGTGGGCAAAAAGGGCCAAGAACTCGAGTAACTTTCAAGGTTGTTATTCCAAGGGGTCTGGAAGGCCAACACCTGCAGCCAAGCCAATTCAGTTTTCTATGCCCGCCTCTATAGGTAGTTTCTCGGAAACTCCATCTCATAGTTTTCAGGATAGCTAGGGAGTCGCGCCTTCGACGAATGACATACCATCTTTTGATCGTACTTGTTACAACTGTGGAGAACCTGGGCATATTAGGAGAGATTGTCCCCATCCGCGTGCATTAGATGTCGTGCAGCAGTCGTCTAGAGTAATGGTACCCGCGGGGAATGGTAATAATGGTAGAGGACGTCCACAAGGTGGGCGAGGAGGTAATCAGCGAGGCCGTGGAGGTAGAGGAAATGGTAATGGTAATGGAGGTAGGGGTAACGTGCAACCAAGCAGGGAAGTGACTCATCATGATGATAGAGCTCAGTGTTATGCTTTTCCGAGCAATAATGATGTGGAAGCGTCTGATGTGGTTATCACATGTACTATTCTTGTCTGTGACCGAATGGCTAATGTGTTGTTTGATTAGGGTTCTACTTAATTCATATGTATCAGTGAGATTTGCCTCAAATTTTTATATGATTTGTGATATTCTTGATGCCCGTATTCATGTTTCTACCCTAGTTGGAGAGTCAGTCATAGTTACCCATGTCTATCGTGCTTGTCCTATTTTGTTTATGGGATTTCAAACTTGGGCTGATTTAGTGATTTTGGATATGATTGACTTTGACATAATCTTAGGCACGACTTGGTTGTCCCCCTATTATGTTGTGCTTAATTACAATACTAAGTTTGTAAATCTAGAAATTCCGAGAAGGGAAAAATTAGAGTGGGAAGGGGTGTACAAGCCTAAGCAAGCTAAGATTATATCCTCCATTCAGGCTAGTAAATTAGTAGAGCAGGGTTGTTTGGCTTATTTGGCTCATATTAGGGATGTTGAGATGGAGGCTCCATCCATTGGGTCTACTCCTGTGGTGTCTGAACTTAGTGAAGTGTTTCCTAATGACTTGCCTGGTATGCCTCCGGATAGAGACAAGTATCCTCAATTGTTCGTCGATTCATGTACTACTTCATTCCTTCCTTAGTCTATTTTCCTAATTTTTGTCTCTCGGAGACGAGTGATGGGTAAATTGGTATATATTGTAACGACCTGTTCACGTCGTAATAAAAATGCCAATGAGGGAAAATATGGGGCCAAAAAACTTTTTCGTAATATTTGATTTTCCCAACCTAGTTCAGATTTGGACGAAATCATAATCATTGAGGTGTAGGGAAATCTGGTAACAATCGGGTGAAATAATTATGATTTTGATTGCATGAGTGGTTAGATAACTCGTTAAGGAATCCATACGACTTTACAGAATCGAATTCGGGCGAGTAGAACTCTTTATATTGATCTTAGCGTAAATGATATTTTTCTGATCGTCCTGGGTTAGAGGTGAGTTGCGAAATGGGAATTTTGGAATTCTTGAAATAACTCTCTATTTCGTTTTGGCGACATATACTCATTTTTCACCATTCTTGAAGCTAAAGGTAAGCTTTTCACTCCCCGAATCCATTTTTCGATCCGTTGAACGTAATAGAATGGGTAAATATTAATGGAGGAAAGTTTTGTTATAGATTCTATGGTGGAATCATGGGTTTGATCTAGGGTTCATAGAATTGTTATAGTTTCGGGTAATTAGCGATTGTTTGTTAATTTCCGTGTTGTATTGATTGTTTGCAGACCAAGAACAAGCGGAACGAATCCAGAAAGGGAAGGATCAAGTTTCTTAGGGTTTCACGCTTGTTTCGAAGTAGGTGATGGTTGTGATTCTATGATTGTGTGATGTATGCTTGTTCTTGCTTCATTATGATACTTGTATATGTATGAATGTTGCAATGTTGATCACACTTGTTTTAAATGAGATAGATTATCTATGAATGCCAAGAAATTATGACGTAAATGTATGATCTTTATGATATACCTGTGATTGTGGTGTGTGAATGGCCGGCATAACTAACTTGGATCGGTTGCCATGTTTCGGCATAAATATGGGATCAGTTGCCACGTTCTGGCATGCTAACTGTTTGGGTTTGGGTTCCATGAGAGGACCGATGATTTGCTATAAAATGTGAAGTTGTTCGTTGTTTGTAAATATTGATAATATTGTATATGGTGATATATATGCATGTGATAATAATGTTGTTTGACTTGTTTATGTTGCACTAGTGGGATAGCCACGTGATCCTACCAGTACACTGTGGTTGTGTACAGATGCTGCACTTGCCCTTATTTTTGTTGAGTACAAGGCATCTTCAAGCGGCTACTGACAAACCTCACTCAGGAGATCAGTGATCATTGCTTCGAATTCAAGGGTGAGCCAATTTTTTCGGGCAGCCATGGAATTCTCTTTCGTCTATGTCCACCATTTCCGGACTTAGATATTTGTTTTAGCTAGTTGATTAGTTCATTAGTTGGGGTTGTATCCCTTTCTTGTGTAGACTTGGTTCATTGATAGATGTTTTGGTACATTGACTTTCAGGTTCTAGTTTATTCTTCCACATTGGTAGTTATTATTGTTAGACTTTTGTTAGAGTTTATGGGTACTCATTTTTATTTCCTTAGTGTTTGATCTAAATGCCATAGTTTTTAGATTATTTGCTTGGTTTGGGTTGTAGTAGTGGTTCTTCCATCGGAGTGTTAGTGTGGGTGCCAATCACGACGGTTTGGGTCGTGACACCCCCAATGTTATGATCAAAATTCTAGAGATTGACCTTAACTTAAACTAAGGTCCTATTACCCCTCTTAAACTAATTTTGTAATTTTCTACACCTTTTGGCTCAAGTGGCACACCCCGTGACTCCACGCAGTTGAGGCGTGTGTGATATATTTGGATATCACGTAAGCCAAAAAGGTGTACAAAATTACAAAAAAAGGATTCAGGGAGTAATCTAATCTTAGTTTAGTTAAGGTGTATCTCTGAGATTTCGTCGTAGTCTAGGTACTTGCACCTTATCCCATTTATATATATAGTTCAAAAATTCCAAGAAGAAAGCAAATTCATGATTTTTTAATTCTTTTTTTTCTATAATCCCCCCCCCCCCAACAAAACCACCACCCCAATAATCTTTTTTTTTCTTTATATATTTTAACTTAAAAATTGTGTTCACTAACTTTTATATATGTGTAACCGCATACTTTATCCGACTCACCATAATTAAGGCCACATAAGTTTAGTCAAGTCAGGATAAGAAGAAGGGTGTCCTCAAACATTCCACCTTCTACAAATAATAAATAAGTATTGACCAAATATTCAAATATTGTGATTATTTTTCTAACAAACTAAAGAGCTACCTTCTAAAAATAGTAAATAAGTATTTACCAAATATCCAAATACCGTAAAAAAAATTCTAAAAGAACCACCTTCTACAAATAATAAATAAGAATTGGCCAATTATCCAAATATCATGATTTTTTTTCTAAAAGAGCTAAAGTTATATATCAATTTTATCTTATCAGTTTCATCCTTATCTTTCTTAAAAATTACTTTCATCTTCTCAATTTAATTGTCTATATATAGTCCTCGATATTTCAATCCTCAAACCATGTTACTTCTCAACTATTATTCTTTAACTTTTCTTTACTTTTTTTGTTTCATACAAAGATTTTCTAATATCCATCTTCATATAAACATGACTTGTTCATATGAAATGAAAACTTGTCGAGATATAGTTCCTTATATGACACTAGTTTCAACAATTAATAGTGTTCAAATGGTGGTATGATGTCTTCTAACTATTTGTTTTCTTCTAATTGAGATTACTCTATCAGTAATTTGTTTTTTTTTACTTAAGTTGTTTGGAAATATTTTTGAAAAAAGGTTTATGAGATTTTATTTTTTAATTTGGGAAATAAGAGATGGCTTCTAATATAGCACCAAAACTTTAACATATTTTCTCAATTTCAGAATGTTGTTGAAGCTTTAAAAGTACCCATAAAATTGACTGATGAGAGGAAGAAATGATCAATCTTTCGTAATGTTAGCTTTTGAATTAAACCTTCTAAAGACGAAGCTAATTGTTACACCATTTATAAACCACAAAAGGTTAGGACAGATCCTGCATATGAATCAATTAGTGATCCTCACCATCTTAATCGTAAATACAAGGAGATGCTATATGAATGGGTATCTGAAAGGAGACAACGTGAAAGTTGAGCATTTGATATGGTAAATACAATTTTTTTATGATGTATTTTTTTCATATGAATGTTGAAACTTACTAGTTTCCTCAAGTATATACTCAAATGCATTATGTATAGGAAAAATTACCTAAATACACATCTTATTTTTACCATAATCTCTGAAATTTTCTACCATTTGAATTTTTTTCAAAAGTCCCCTCTCGAATACATCACTCTCCTCTCGCTGATACATCCCTATCCCCCTCTCGGATACATCCCTCCCCTTTCCGATACATCTCTCACCTATGTATCTGGATGTCTAGATGATGTATTCGAAAGTCCAGTGATATATCCAGATGTCATATCTCCCTCCCTCTATGATATATCCCTCCCCTCTCTGATACATCCCTCACCTATGTATCCGGATGTCTAGTGATGTATCCGAAAGTCTATTGATGTATCCAAGATTCATAAATTTTAAGAATATTTTGTAATTTGAAAATGAGTAGGGATATAATGTAATTAACTCTTAACACTATGGGATTTAAGTAAATTATACATATATATATATATATATATTCATATATCGAGATATATGTGTTTATTGTTCAAAAGGAAGGTCTCAAAAATACCCACAATAGGTATGATATTTTACTTTCTTTACGTCATGCTTTGAAATTGGAATTTATTGAATACCAATTTTGTGAATCCTCCACTTAATTAGATAATCGCTCATTTTCTCTTCTTTTCTTTTCTTAAAAATATGTAAAATTTATTTTGTTAGTGTTAGGTGATAATCAAAATTGTTTTCTTGTTTCAAATTAGTATGAGATGAAGCTGTAACTATCTACCACATTCAAGACTTATGTAGAGTTCTATATTAATGTATGATTTTCTTTTTAATTATTCAAAAATTATCTAGCTTGTTCTTATCCTAGGGACCAATAAATCTCTAACGAAATGATAAATCAAGAAAATGAGAGCATGTGAATATAATTACTTTCTAATGTATTAATAATTATTATACATAAACTTAACAAAAATCTTATTGGATTGCAGTATTACACTCGTAAGAACAAAGTTCGCAAGTATCGATCAATTATGCAGGTAAGAAATTATACACACACTAAATTGTCCTTACTAAACCAAAGGTTGGGGTTGTTTAGAAATGCTCTAAGAAAAGAAAAGGATAATTTTCCATCCTGAAGAGGGATTTTGCAACAAAGAAACAGAAAAGCAACAATTTTGGCAGGAGGGAGGTCAAAAAGTTTCTCGGTGAAGCAAGGAACAACCTCATGAATAAGGATTTCAAACAAAAAAACAAGGTAAGTTTATGTTACACTAGCTATTATACAACTTTATTTTTTTTGTATTTTATGTATTTTTACAACTTTACTTTTTAAATGAAAGGATATTGGAATGTCAGAAGAAGAATCCTCCCAAATATCAAAAATAGAATCTTCAATCTTTGAGAGAAAGCCCGGAACAAAGGGCCAAATAAGAAAAATCACAGCAAAGGACAAATACAAGCAAGAATATTTTTTGAACAACCTAAATTGGTGTTGGCATCACAAGGTTCAAAAAATTGTGGGAGGTTTAATTGGAAATGACGACAGAGCTAGTAATGGTGCAAACAGTGGCATCAACGAAGGAGGGAGAGGCAGCGGAGACTATAATTTAGTTTTGTTAGTTGAAACTATTTGTGCCCTAAGTGTTTGATGATTTCTTGAAAAAAATCACTTTGAGTTTTGTTCTATCAGTAAGATTTGGGTTTTCTGGAAACAAGATCTTAATTGGTCTATTTTAGCTAGATTAGAGTAATTATGTTTGTTCGGATGGTTCTTACTATTATTTCATAAAGAAAAATGTTGTATCGTATTGCATTTTTTTAAGAGAAAAAAAGGTCTGATATACCCCTCAACTTTTTCATTTAGAGTTAATATACTCCTCGTTATTAAAGTCGCTTATATATACTCATACTACTATACATATGCTCACATATACCATTTTCCTCTAATGAAAGTGAATAATAATAAAAAATAGATTAATTAAAAAAAAAATCCATGTAGGAATAAATTTGATTCTTCTCACACGTATGTTATATGACTCCTTTGATTCAATGATGATTTGAATTTATTATTTTTGATGGTCAAATTTATTATCCACTAATTTTCTTGTAAAATTAATTATAGATGCCCCAAAGTTTAAAAACAAATACAAATACTAGATTAAAACCACATTACTTCTCAACTATTATTCTTGAGTTTTCTTTACTTTTTGTTTTTATTCCTTTGAGAGTATTCGAAAACATGATTGACGAGAAGAAGAAAAGATCAGTCTTTCGAATGTTAGCTTCCAAATTGAACCTTCTAAAGGTGAAGCTAACTGTTACACCATTTATAAACCA